>NC_092691.1:27468327-27768327 GCF_964275005.1 Diadema setosum | reverse complement strand
AGTTACTTTACAAAAATGCAGAGTCTCAAATGAACTGTATAGTGAGACAAATGCGCAATCAGGGCACATGTTCTGTCATTGTAAGTTCAAAGATCAATTTGGTTTTGATAAGACCATCGTTACCCTTGCCCACAACTCTGCTCTGGAAACGAGAACCAATCATATAGGAGGAATTGCCATTTTACATATGAGGGCATCCTCTCCATTTATTTAAGAAAAGAGGTGTATATTTACCCCTTCCAAACCATGACTGCAAAAGGTCACAACAATCCTCCGTGGCATGGGGGCTGTTTCCTCGAGCACTACAATCAATCTTAAGTTCAATTCAGCTAATCCTAGGATAATGATTTTGGAGATCAATCAATTTTGGGATCAGTCAGTCCCCAGAAGTTAGGAACTGTTTCACCATCCCATTCTCATGTGGAAACAATATATTTTGCCCCCTTGCGACATTCTGGAGTACATCTTGAATGTCTGCAAAGTGTATGTATCTTTCCTAATTAGATCTGATTCGAAATGAATATGTCCCAACTCCGGATATGTTGTTTGGCTTGATCCCTTGCTACTTGCTGGTGAAACGTAGGGCTCTGGTTGCAAGGTGTGATAATGACATCATGGGTTAACTGCAAAACTGCATTGCATTTTACGTGTATACATACATATAAATAGCATCTTTCTTACTTGCATTTACCCGCTTTGGGAGGACCACAACAGAGCAAGTTATATCAGCTCTGCTGGGCGCTTCTCACAGCCTTGACTCCTATCTTGCCCGATTTCCACTCTCACTCACCCTAGTATTGATTGTGACTGGCGGCCTGCGAAAGAGCTGCGCGCATGAATGTAGAGCAGCTGTGTCCCCCTTCAGACGCACATTTCAAGTATTAGCTGTGTTCATGCTGGGCTATTGATTTTTGTTCCAAGCGGGCGTGACCATTGAAGAGCAAAAGGTGAATAGGGGCTATCATTTGGAATTCACAGTCTAATGTGGCCACACTTTTGTAGTTGCTAGGTGTTTTTTTTTCTCTCTCTCTCAAAAGAGAAGCACATTACTGCTTGGATATGAGACAGGATAAAGTATGAGTGTAATAACAGCATACACATTGGCAGATATCAAGGCTAGCCATGGAGATGCATGTTCACGTACTGTATTAATGACATTATTGACAAGGAAATACTGTACATGTAGGCCCTATACATATAGGAATACGTATGGTCCAAGGAAACTGTGCTGTTACAGTGTACATGTATCTAACAGTACATTTCATGTTAGTGCAGTATACAGTACTGCCTCATTGGTATTTTTGTCAAGACAGGAAGGATTGTAGTGGAATAATTCAAAGTCTTGGTCACCACACATGATTGTCTTGTACAGTAATAGTATGCATGAACAGCAGTTGTATGAAATTGATAAAGCATGCATAAATAATGACTATGGTATCCTTTGTAATAGGCCAGTACAAGGAAGAACCATGCCTTCAATCTGCAATGCCGATTTTTGGAGCTTGTGTTATGCTCAGTCATACTCACTGTCTTTCAACTGTGACCTCATTCATTTCACATCTCCTGCCTGCGTGCAAACACAAGACTTTTTGAGTGGTACATGCACTTTTTGCATATAGTAATACCTCATTCGCGGTTTATATTTAGCCACAAGTGGCTCTAGATGATACTCATCACTACAGGTGAAGTGCGTCCTGGGAAATTAATGCTTCCCCCCCCCCCTTTTTTTTTTCCTTTTTACGAGGTCTCAGTTAGGAAGTGGGCCTAGCAGTTTCAAGTCATAAAGTGTGTCGTTGCGCACTGTGTGGGAGGAAATGCCTTCTACAATGAAATTGATACATGCCCACAGACGATATGTACAGTTTCCGACAGACTCGCGTATTCCTGCGTTGGGTGACGACAGACGGTGACTTGCATCATGACCTCGCAGGAGAAAGACCCGGGCCAAGTGACTAGGATGCGTGTACATGTATTGTACTCGCCAACGATCAATACCCAACATACCTGGACTACTCATCCGCGATGAGCAAGCCAGTGGTCTATTATCTGAAGACTGCAACTCAGAGCGCATCCTTTTCTTGTGAACCATGCTAACCTGTAGTCAGTCATTTCTTTCCCTCTCTGTCCACCACCCTAATCCTGAAGCCCTCCTTCCCCTTCTAAGTCTCTTCATTAGTATCCCCAAATCCACTAGAAGTCATTTGAGCCATTTTAGTTTGAATCTCCTGTTGCACTTCTAAGACTACATCCTTGCCATCAGGTTTTTGCCCATGAAAAAAAAAAGACAAAATGACAGCAATAGCAAAAAAATTGTGCAAACTTTCCTCTTGAGCAAAAGGGTGACTTTGCAACCCTCCGTTCCTTAACAACTTCTGAGGAGCATCTGAGAACTTTTTCCACATTAAAGGAATTGTAGAAAGCCAGCAACCATCTAAACAGGGAGGTGGAGTATACCACCTCCCTGATCTAAATTAGTCCTCTCCCTGTGTTCATGCACTAGGACTTTAGGAAACAAAGCTGGCTGTTAGAGTTACACTCACTAGAAGGAGCCTCTCACTCAGTGCGATTCAGACTTTGATGGTACCGTGAGTAGTTCGCATATCTCGTGACACGATGAATTTATGGTCCCGAAATGTTTCTTGGAGTGGAACTGCTGCTTCACCACATTTCTGCCATTCTTTTCTGTTGGTATGTGGTTCAGACTGTATTAAAGAGAAAATGATCTGTGAAATGCAAATACTTATAGCTCCTGTGTTATTGTATCAGTCATCATAGGGAGTCCATTGATGGAACTTATTAAGAAAAGGAAAAAACCCCTGAAATTGATGGAACTCGTTTAAGAGAAAGGAACAATGAAAATCTATGAATATGATAGGGATTTAAATACAATGTACACAAATCAAGAATGCACTTGTGCATTTAATTTGATTAATTATGCAATAACCATGATTTCATCTCGGGTAGGCGTATGTGCTACAACTCAGTGTTCGTGTTGTAGTTTTGACTAGTTCAAACACTAACGTTCATCAGCACCTGGTAAACAAAGGACACAGCCAATATCCTTTAACAGAAATCAGGGCCCGATTTGCTTTCTGTTTTTCTCTCTCTTTTTTCAGTTGGGTACGTGCAAGGCACAAGTGGAGCCGGGATCAGTTTCTAATCGCGGGCTGTCACCCCTGAGAAGCCAAAGGCCCTCGTTTTTTCATCCGCCCGTCGTTGTCCCTCCCTCCCTCCCCCCCCCCCCCCTTTCTGCATTTGATCCCAATACCCTACCCTGCAGGGGATAGAGCTAACAATGATAACATTCTCACAATGTACACATTGATCCAGCGTGAGGGTGTTGTATTTCTTCCAGTGGAGGTCCTCCCGCGCCCGCTCTTCCAGTGCATTCTCCCTCGGAGATGTCTGGCCCTCGCTCGCCGTTCACAATCTTTTGCAGAGCATCTCCGGGCGGCTTCTCTACGAGATGAAAGCATCTCCCGTTCGAGCGCTGGAGTTATTGAAAGAGCCATTTTGATTATGTACGTTCCATTCCACATTTCCCCCCAGAAGACAGGAGGTATGTGTGAAAGAGATAAGATGGCTATGCGATTTATTTAAACGGTGACCCCCATATCCTCCAGTGCTCCTACTTCCTACTCCTAATATTTCAGTTGTTGCTCGAGTGAAAGCTCGTGCTTCTTAGAGATTAGTCAAAATAGTCAAAGAATAACATCACCTGAGACAGCAGACTATTATTTCTTTCAAGAAGTTTGTACTGTGGGCTCTGAAAGCAAATTTGCTTGGTGTACAGATTGGAAATGATTTTGCAAGATTCACATTATTAGCAATTTACACACGAGTGAGGTTATTGTTCTTCCATTTTAAGTCATTGTTTTGTAAAATTACATAAGAAAATATGCCAAGTGTTCATTAGCAAGCTGTGCCAAGTTCAAAAGCATTAAAATGTGGCATGAAAAATTTTCATTTTGGCAGGGTTTAGACAAAGAGATGCCAATCACTTTGAGTTTCAAAATTTTAAATACAATTAGATATCGGACAAGTGATTTTCAAAGTGTACTTTTGCTCATCTCGTACGCTCCAAATCACTTTGATGCTCTTTTACATCCGCAATGTCATGCTATTAAGAGACACACTAACAAAGCATGTCAACTCTTAGTGTTTGCTCATTGAAAAAAAAAAAAAAAATGGGACTTTGTCAATAACCATCTTCAGATATGTAATCAGTCAATTCAAATGATAAAAGTATCAATAAGTTTAGCATTCATGGTTGAACTGTTCCCAAACCAAAATACAGTTTGATGAAACATGTGATCAATCATGTGAATCCATTTCCATAAGGACATATTTCCTGATGGGGATTGTAAGTGATCGCCACCGATTCTTAGTAGTTGTTTATGCTATCTTGGGCAAAGTACATGTGAACTACACCATACAGGATTTCATTTTGCTAACGGTGCTGCTTAACGTCTGGGTAATGGTTTTGCCCAGAGTGTTTGGTGTAGTGCTTGACTGGTGAGAGATTACTGGCACCCATAAGATAAAACCTCAAAAGAGAGCAAAAGTGATGTTGGGGAAAATGTTGCCCTCTTCTTTGCTGAGTCGGCAAATGAAAGATGTGGCTGCCAAAATGATGTAGCACTTGGTAAAAAAGAAAAAGAAGAAGAAAGATGTGTAAAAGTTTTAAACCCATCCTCACAAGTTGTGCAGGGGAGTGAAGGAGGATTAAAGGGAAGGTAAACCCAAAGAGCAATGTGGATTGAGTGAAAGCAGCAACATTAGTAGAACACATCAGTGAAAGTTTGAGAAAAATCGGACAATCGATGCAAAAGTTATGAATTTTTAAAGTTTTGGTGTTGGAACCGCTGGATGAGGAGACTACTAGAGGATATGACGTATGAGTGGACAACAATACAAAGAAAATATAAAGGATATTCAACAAAAATTCACTTTTCTAGAATTATGAAAGAGCAGTGGACCAACCGCTTTCAGAAAGCAGGGGGAATAATTGCTACCCTTAACATATGTCAATATCAAGTTGATAGAATTTGTAATTTTCATGAAAAATGGATTTTTGTAGTATTTTCTTTATATTTTCTTGATATTGTAGTCCACTCATACGTCATAACCTCTAGTAGTCTCCTCATCCAGCGGTTCCAACACCAAAACTTTAAAATTCATAACTTTTGCATCGATTGTCCGATTTTCTTCAAACTTTCACTGATGTGTTCTACTAATGTTGCTGCTTTCACTCAATCCACATTGTTCTTGGGGTTTATCTTCCCTTTAAAGTTGAGGATGCGTGAAAGGGGAAAACTTTGCAATGTGAGTGGACGTTTCCATGGATGATGAGCCCCTGGTAGACCCTGGGACCGAGTCTCATGCCCCTCAGTGTGTGTGTGTGTGTGTGTGTGTGTCTGTGCAGTCATAGTCCATTAGTGTCATGTCTACTCCCAACACTTGTCAGCTTTCCTCTGACCCGGTTTTCTGGGGGATGGCAGAGCTTGCAGAGCTTCGTGTTGGCCTTGACTGGAGTCAGATTTCTGTCACTACGTGGTATGAAGACTTGTTCTCTCTCCTCCTTCTCTGCTCCGGTGGATACAGCTTGTCACTTCAAGAGATGAAGTCTTCATCCAGGGGGATGTGAGATTCTTTATACCCACACCAAAGATCAAGTCAAAAAGTACTTGTGCAGCTCTATCAATCTTTCATTTATGATATTTTATTATGCACCGTATCCAGGAAAGCACAAATAAGTCGCTTGAATAGATATGTGTACTGGTATCTGCAGTTTGCTGTTAATAACACATTGTGTCATTCAAATTTCATTCCCAAATCAAACTATGGGTACATACACAGAATGTTTGATAACACTTGATCCTCATGCTTCTATCGTGGAGAGGCAGACATGGCAATAACCTTGAAAAAACAATGAATCGCTAATAATTCAGTACTTTGATGACCATAAAGAGACCATTAACAAGCCATGACAGCAGCTATTCTAAGACCTCTAACACCGCCCCTCTGCCCATCCTGCCTTCACCCTAACCCATCCCTGCAAACCTGATAAAAAACACATAAAAATGAAAGGACTGTGTGTCGTAAAATCTACTGACATTTGAGAAAAGACATCAAACTTTGCAGTGTAGAACATAAAATCAATAGTGCAGTCACAGGTGAAGTGGAAGTGTAGCCTTTATCTTCTTTAGTGGTCACAAAGCTTGAGTCAATATAGCGTAGCATGCATAGCTTTCCCTGACCAGTTTTTTTCTTCAGAAAGTAAGCATTTTATGGGCCTATATCATAGGCTATATGGTGTGAAGGCTATAGACTGTGATATGTCAATAAATTGTATTGAATACATATGTACACTTAATTCTGGTCTTGATAGCAACACAAACATGTAATAACTTGAGTAGGGTAGTAACTCCCCCTCCCCCCTCCCCCCCCCCCCCCAATAAAAAAAGAAATCATTAAATGTTTTGTTGCTGTTGTGTTTTTGTGGGGCAAAAGATTTGATTCAGGAATGTTGAATGTTAAAATTTACTCAGTTCATATACTCTCTCAGATTATGATTCATAAAGATTAGATATCTAGGGGCATCATGGAAAGAGAAGATTTATCAGTTTCCTGACATTCAGACAAGCAAGACACATATTTTGCTAATGTTATTGCACAAAAGATATGATTGCTCAAAGTGAAACTTATTTTGCTGCTCATACTTGTGGATTCATGTGCAAATGTAGAATAAGTCTAATCTCTGCTCAGTGAAATAGTCTGTAGTTTGTTTTTAAAACACAGCAAGAGTATTGATGCTGCAAATAAGATGCATTGTATACTAATCAAAGAGTCATATTTCAGATCTATCAAATTTTTTTGAGGGGTGCTTCATCTTCTGACTTTGAAATAAAATATGACTGTGTAATTTGCCAGCCTAGAATGAACGCGGCTGACTAACCCACACTAGTTTTTTGGAGGGGAAAAAGAAGAAGAAAAGAATTAGGCCAAAAACTCCAGGGAGAAAGAGTGTTGAGTCTGTCCCCTCTCTTTTGGATGAAGTTTGACACCCATTTGGGAATCGGCTTTCCAAACATGACCTCATAACACCTCCCTAGAATGAGGGGGATGTTTATGCAGGGACTTTGTGAACTTTTGTAGGTGAGTATGATATGATGGCGTGTTCCGGGGCATGGTATACAACTAAGTGGAGGGGGGTGGGGGAGGGTATTTGGGGAGAGCAACAAACTTACAAGCTGCAAACATCACTGTGAGCGCCGAGATTATCCGCCGATTTGATGTATTGGAACGGGATTGTGGCCCAGTCTGTCGCTGGAGAACCAGACTGGAAAGAACGGCTCTTTTTGTGTCAGGAGTGACATGTTGAGAGAATTCTGGTGAAGAGGAAACAAATTTGAACACAGAGAATCAATCTCTTAAGGGTTTAAGTCGCTCTAAGAGGATATTTGGGGAGAAACTTCAAAGAAGAGTCATAAAATCAAGTAGATTTGGAAACATACAATAGCAACAACGGAAAAAAAAAATCATGTGGCAATTGCAGAAAATGTCAGTGAGAAAGGGAGTTCCTTCTTTGATGGCGGAGTTCTCAGTAAAACGGATTTTGACGCCCACGTTACTGGAGAAAGCTTGCATCGCTGCACTGCTCATGCACTCATTGCCATTGATATGCTGTTGGGTCTGTCGGTCTGTCGTAGCTCAGGATCAGCAGTCTTTGTTGTTGTTGTTGTTGAATTCATCTCCTTGAAGAGCCTCTTTGTTTCTGCAGCATGTCATGAAGAGAGTTTATAGCTGAAGATGCTACCAGTGCCTAGAAAGCGATCAGAGTGATAGGCAGTAATATCTGGAGGGGGTTCCATACAAAACATGCTTTCATTGGTGATTTGTGGCCAGCCAGTAATAATACCCCCTCTGCTCCTCCCCCTTTCCATTATGACAGTGATAGCCCGTGTCAAAGGTCGCATGTGTGATGTAGGCAAGTCGCAGGTTTTCTCTGTGTGTGCCCATCTGGCGTGCAGGATGTTTAGGGGGCTATTCGGGAGCTTTGGCTCTCCCCCGCCGTGCTGAGTGAGTGAGTGAGAGGGCAATTCGCAAGATAAACTGGTTTGGCTTCTGGGCCGTGTTCTTTCTGTACCGGCCCACTGTAGCCACACTCTTCTTCCAAAAAGACATAGAGACAGACAGACAGACTGACAGACATCTACTCCTGTTTTGTACAGAAACAGAAGGACGTTATGACAGGGGGACCTGATTGTTTAATGGATAAAAGCTTTTAGCAAGCAACAGAGAGAGAGGGTTCTTTCTCTTCCTGTTCTTTTTTGAGACCGCTAGGCCACAGTAATTACTGTCTTCTGTGATTTGCTACTGTACTGGCTGGCATCAAAGGAGAAATGAATTTATAATGAGCCATTCTTTGATGCACAAAGGCTCAGGCAAGTCAAGGTAAAAGCCAGACTCTACAATGCTGTCTCCATAATTCTCATGGACTCAGGGACATCCTTCAGGCTCTTTAATGGCACCTATTGCATTTGTTGTTGCTGTTGTTTAAATTCTTCAGTCAGTATGATGCAAAGACTCATACATACATACATACACACACTGTACATGCATGCATACATACATGTATATAGACATGCATACACAGGGATCAACAGTGGCGGAGGCCGGGTGGCCGGGGGGCCGGGCTACCAAATTTATCATTTGTTGGCCCAAATGGGCAACTACAATTTTGATAAATGGTTTGCCAATTTTGCTTTTATATTGGGCCACTTCATAACTGTTTTGGGCCACCAAAATTTCAGATTAAAAAACAAAACAAAACAAAAAAAACACACAATTAGTGGCCCAAATGGGTCAGCGGACAAAAAAGTTCAGCCCTGTTCAGCCCTGATGCATAGGGGCCTACGTGAATGATAATCAACATAGTATATTTTCAAATACTGACCATGATACTTGAATTTTTGTTTAGGCCTCTCTGTGCTGATACTTCTGTAGGAAGGAATAGAAAATGGGGGAAATCACATATTTTGAGTTCAAAAGGAAACTAGAGGGGTTTGGTTCGAGTACAAATCAGCTTGTGCAAGCGAAACCCCCATGCGGAGGACCGGTCCACATTCACATATGCTCCTTGTTAACCCCCCTGTGCTGCTGTGCCCAAGAGAACCCCTGTAGCAGGAATAAAAACAACAAAAGATATATGCTTGGTAACTCAAGTCTCCATTTCTTATTTCCTGCTGTTTTTTTTCTGACATTCACCTCATAAATCTGTCTTCAGTTATGAATTTGGAAATTGTTTTTGCAAGCCTCCTTCCTGCCTCTTATGGTATATTAAGACACCTTCTTCAACAACTGCCCCCCTCCAAACAAACAACAACAACATGCAAGAAGGACATCAAGTATGGATGTATTCAGAGGTTAAAGATATAAAGAGTTGCCTCTACCAATATAACGCAGAATACATCTATGACGTAGGTAATTTCAGACATCAGTGGGATAATTTGTAGTGGGCTGATACTGTAGAGTAGAAGCATTCATTTGTCTAATGGAGAATATACCCAGGGGGTGGGGGAATGTTGCGAAGGGAAATATCAATGGAAAAAGAAAGCAAGCAAAAGGTCTGTGAAGATCTGAGCAGAATTGGACAAATATTTTCTTGAAATGATTGGCCATCATCATGTGATTGGAATCATCAAACATCACATTTTCTTGGAACTCGGAAGAAGTGCAACTTATTCTTTGTGTGATCATGCACACAATATGTCACAAAGCATCAAATACTTGCACATTTGCTATGAAGGCAGAGTATGAAAGTCCTAGTAGGCTAGTATTTGCCTTTTTTTCCCTTTCTCAGTCTGTCGAATTTTTTTTTTATAATTTTTTATAAATGAAATGTAGCATCGTAGTCATGCCCCCAGGATTCCATATTGAAAGATTTTTGGCATTCAATCTGAAAATTACAGCATTCATATCATATCTGATTTGACACAAAGATCCCCCCCCCTTTTTTTGGGGGGGGGGGGGGAGGGGTCAGTGCCTATAATTCAAAACAATATCAGTAGAGCAGCTGCTGCTTTGACTAAACTTTCTCAAATGAGTTAAATGTAAGGATGTGATGACTTTGTATTTCATTTCATCAATATCCTTTTGCTGCTACCACACGCACTTTTCTTCTCAGAACTTTAGATAATGATGAAATAATTCCTGCTATAATGTAGATTACGGCTCATGTACTAGGCTGTCAATGCTGAGCTTGGGTTAAGCCTGATTCATCACGGTTTATAACGGCGCGGGTATGTACAAGGCTCACAGCTATGGAGTACGAAATTCAACCAGACAGGATGAAAATTAACACTCAAATTGGCATCCTAGTTGTGCTTGTTATGTCATTGTTCTGTGTCAATATGAGAAAATGTCAGCCATTACCAGGACAGACTGGTTGCCTGTTATTAGATTTGTGTTCCCTACGTCAGAACGATTAGTCGGTAATGAGAAACTTTATCGGAAATGTATTATCCGCGTATGTTTCGTGATTTATGTGGTAGAGAGCATAAATTATGGAGGCATGTGTATGCAGAGCATTTGGAATGTCATTATTGGCCTCTGATTTCCATGAAGTTTCCTCATCTAACCTTGCTTTTACACGTACCAAGAGTGCTCAATTTGAATGCTGAATTCCAAGCATTGCGATAACAATTTGAATCATGGTTCGTTCAAACGGCCGAGGAAGGCTTAACGGATTATGCAGTTTTGAATTTCAAAGCGAGGAGGGGAGGTTTGGCTTCTTTCCAAATTCCTGTCAATCACTCTTGAGTCGTCTTTCTGCAGGAGTGGTTTGAAGGGTCACCATAATCTCCGCCCAACACGATCGTTTCATTGCTTGATTCTGTCGCAGCATGATTGGAAAACACCTCCGGACCATCATTTGAAACCCGATTGGAATTACATTTCAAATCACCCTCCGTGATCCCAGTTTGCATTCACACAGCAAGAATGCTTAGTTTGAAACATGATGTCTAGTAATGCTTCATTACTGTCATGTTTCAAATTAGTCAGTCTCGGTATGTGTGAATGCTAGATGTGATATTCAGGAGCTGTGACTACCTACAGAGTATTTAATAGACGTGTTTGCAGTTTTTAGGATTTGATGTAGGCTCTATTGACCCTCCCCCATGTTCCTACACAAAAAAAACACAAACAAAACAAGTTAAATGAATAATATATACAGTTTCAGTGAAAACCATACAGTAGATGAAGGTCTCTTCAAACTTTCAAAGGACCTCTGATAACCAATGTCTCAATTAATCAGATATGGCCTACTAGACCTTTGAACAGACCTAGACTTATAAGGCCCGTTCACAAACAACGAAAATCAAAATTTCAATCGCGATCCAAATTTCGATTTTTTTTCCGACCGTTCATACACAGGGAAAAATCGCATTTCGCAGCAAGGAAAGAACGATCAGTGGCCAAATTGCGCATGCGCGAAACTTGCATGACCGAAGACTGACCCCGCAGTCCCAATAGAGTTTCGCACGCGTTACGAACGATGGGATTAAAAATACTGATTTCCGAATCTCGATCGCGCTCACACACACGACGCTTGGCAAAATAATCGCGATTATTCTGAAAAATCGCACTAATAGTGCGAATTGGATCGCGATAAGGATCGCGGTAATTAGTGAGATTTTTCTGTCCACACTGGAAAAAATTTCGAAATTTTGATCGCGATAAGAGAATCGATTTTTAAATCGCACTTTTTCCCTTGTGTGTGAACGGGCCTATAGTAACAGTTTATGACCCTCAGAACTACTGATTACAGACATCTGCACTTAACCAGCATACTATGAAAAGCTGTTCCCTGTAATCCTATTCCAATAATTATGAATAAAGTAGCTGGATTAAAAGCTGGATCGTCACATTAGTGTAATGATCTTGTTTATTGAACACGTGTCATTTTCCCCCTTTTATTTTCCCCTATTTATACTAGAAAGGTATAGCTATACCAAAATGGTATAGCTATACAATGAATTTTGATATACGTCTGAATGCTGACTACCGAAACGACGTATAGCGAAATGACGGTCAGAGCATCATTTCAAACCAGAACTTGATAATGGATCAGCATTCCATCATGTCTGTTATGCTTTTGAATGTATTGTGACCATGGAATGGTGTAACTAGGCGGGGCTTAATGGGAGCGCACACAAAAGGTGACCCTATACCTGTCACTCAAGGCCATAACAGCATGCGCAGTGAGAAACTGCACATCTATACGACGTCTTCCAGAACGGTCGAGATTAGCATCTGAACGGTCTGTGGGCTATACGATGATTCTTTATACATCGTTTCTTTATCAAGTTTTCGTATAAACTGGCTTGCGTCTGAATAGGGGGTGAAAGAGATCTTTCCTCCTCCTCTTCCTCTTCCTCCTTCTCCTCCTCCTCCTTCTCCCCCTCTGAGGAAGTTGGTTCTCCTTCTGGACAGAGAAGAGGCAGGGTGTTTCCTTGTGCTTTCAGCCTCTACACACATAATGAGGCATGCCTGACTAATTTTACACACTTGTGGTAACAGTTTCCAAATACTGCCCTGCCCAGACCACAATGGGGCATTATAATACAGGGGCTGACCCTAAGGAGTTGGGTGAGAGGTCATTAGGTCAATAGCTGTCTGGGAGATGAAGGGTGGCTCTTGTTTATTTCTAACTTGGAGAGAATGCAATTGGTCTTTTCTGCCCAACCCCGACTTGTCTGTAATTCCTGACACAGGAAGATAGATTCAAGGCATCTCTTCCCCTGACCACAGTTAGGTTTCAAAAGTTTTGAGATAAACCAGGAAAATGAGCCTCGAACAGCTAGCTCTTTGTGTGTAATTGTGTGTGTGTGTGTGTGTGTGTGTGTGTGTGTGTGTGTGTGTGTGTGTTTTGAGATAAGAGTCGCCTATTTCCTGTTTTGCTAATTGCCATCATTTTATTCATGATTGTTACAGTTTCTCCTTCCATATGTAAATTCCACTGACAACCCCCCCCCCAAAAAAAACAAACAAACAAAACAAAACAAAACAAAAAACAAAAAACATGACAGGAAATAGATTAAAGTGTATCTTCTTTCCAGGTGGGGAGATATATTCTATAGCAATATTATTCTGAATAATGATAATAAAATAACAATGCACATGTAGTACATTATGCCTCTGGTGTGATCTCTACATACTCTTGAAATGAGAGAATAGAAAAGTTTATGGGATTGTTTGTTCATGTGGTTGTTATTTCATGCTTTTATTTTAGGTATCATATATTTTTATGATATTCTTATCAAGGTCTCTATATGAGCTAGGGAAGTAACATTATGTTCACAGTTAATATACACTCATTCACTTGGATTCCCAACTCCTCCCCATAATCATGTTTGGATGAATAAGATTCAACATCTTGTACTTCATAGTTGTATGTTTCCACATCTTGACTGTTTTAAAGGAAAAATTGACTCATTTTAAATTGATATGCAAAAACAAAATTTACGTTTTCTATAATACTAAGACTTATAAAGCTATGTTCATTTTTCTTTCTTTGTGGATGTATCAGTATAACTATTACTTTCATTGTCAATCATGTTAAAATGTTCAAAGACAGCAAAGGTACAGTGCTGTGCTCAAAACTATTGCTATGTCCATAGTATCCACTGGGTCAGTTGGCTGCAAAAGGAATGGTCTGTTGCATTTAGGCCCTGTATACTTCCAGACCATCTCACCAGCTTGTATGGCAATGTATGGGTTCATTACCATGCAAGCTGTACCTAAGCAGTGTGGCGCTGTGGCAGTGGTACATTTTTGTAGTACATAGTCTCACTTTAAACCTCCCCTGGCAGGGTTTTATGTGCTTTAGAAGAGGACCAGATACCCTTCCTCTGGCATTATCCCCAGCTGAAAATCTCAGCACAGCCTGTGGGCTCGCCTGACCTCAGTGAATGGAACGAATTCATACCAACTGCATATCAGTCCCTTCCCCCCTCTTTGTATTCGGTTTTTGGTGTGGGGTGATCTGGAAAAGAAGAAAAGAAAAGGATAAAAAAAAAACGCATTTGGGGGATTATGTCATTTTTCAAAGAAAAGGGTGTCAGGAGGTTGTGAAAAGCAGGATACCAAAACCACAATCTGCAAACAGAGATTGGTTCCAGTTCCTGAACTTACTTAGGGATGAGGAGGGGAATGGAATCCCCCCCCCCCCCAAAAAAAAAAAAAAAAAAATCGAAATTGGAAAAAGGAGAGAGATTAGTATAAATCTTGGACACAGGCCTCCACAGATACTCAGCGTGGCTCCAATTATGAAACAGCGTGATGCTGCAAGCAAGATGAAAGACGAAGGCTTTATTCGACCCTGCTTCCCTGAGCAGATCCGGAAAAATGGTATAAATCAGAACTATTGTGGAGTTAGGAAACTTATCAAAACATAGGACCCATGACTATTTTCATTTCGTGGTGTTCTTCTCACCCTGCACACAAGCACACACCACAAAAAAAAAATATAAAATAAAAAAAGCCGATGATGTGATTAGCCTCCCTATACGAAGGTCACTGAACTGGTGGCAGGAAGTTCGTGTGTCGTCATCTCGTGGCAAACGATGGTGGATACCCATGATGGGAAAGACAACATGACCTTCTATTGACAAGACTCAGGAGTATGATGATCACGGGGCTTTAGAGTGCATCGTGTGCACGGCACATGACTGTGGTTGTTCGCAGCCGTGACATCACCGTAAAAGCTCCTACAGGATTACAGAAATAAACTGGTACCTGCATCGAGATCCCAATCCGAACCTTATATCCTCTGCCTTTCCATTCGTAGAGATCTTACAATAGGTAGGGATATCTGTTGCAAATGTGAAGCAACTCGCGAAGAAAATTAATTCCAGTTTGAATACAATGTGGATGGACTGGAATTCTCTGCAGAATGACACAACAATTTTACAATTATTGCTTTCTGAGAAGGGGTGGGGGGGGGGTGGGGGAGAAGAAGTGATGAAGAAGTTGTCAGCAGTTGTTTTAAAAATGGCACGAGAGTTCGCCAGATAAATTGCAGGCTGAAATTGGATTTGTCCAATGGTGCTTGAAAATGTGTGCACTTCTTGTTCTGCATTATGACGACTCATTGTACTTTCTCGCTGTTAGAATGGTGTAGACCTACATGTTGTATATGGCCACTGTATAAATGTGGAGAATCAGTGCACTTTTGCACTCTCCACCAAATAAGATAAAAGCTAAAAATTGCACAGTTTCACTTTGTGATAACTTCCACATAGTTTAGGACATGTGCAGATCGATGGAATGGTTAAAAGACTTGTTTCCTTTGAATCACAATTTTCTATGTGTGTGAATTAGCCCACATAGCTTGCGCACTGCTTTTATTTTATTTTGGGGGTTTTTATTTCTCTCCCCAGTCAGAGAAAATATGCCTCAGGTGATGGTGTGTAGTTGTGATTTCATTAGTTTGAGATTGTACAGTCATCAGTCAGCCCTCTCAGCAATCTGTATAGTTCAAATGTGTGTGCTTGCACATTTCTGGTCTCCTCAATGCTGGGATTTCACACACATCCAGGGTGTTATGGTTGCTGGCATGACCTTCAAAGATTTCATAACTAGGCAGTATTATTAAACCTGTTTACCTTGACACCAATTATGGTCTGTCTGCTTTTGATCAGTAAAGTTTCATGGATTGTGAAGGACAGAAATGGAAGGCATTGATTGTCCCCTCTGGTCAGCACAAAATCAAGGGCAAAATATAATTCTTTGTGGAGCAGAGAGAAATTCTTGCCCTGTCAGGGTGCTATATAGTTGCATGGGCCAGCTTATGCTCAGAGCAACCAAAAACTTATTGTGTGGCAATTGAAATATGCCACAATCACCTAAAAGTGTATTTAGATATGCTTGATTGTATGATAACACACTACTCAGTTGGACAGGAAGGACCAATGTTTTTCTTCTTCTTCTTCTTCTTTCTTCCTTTTTAAAACGCACTAGAGGTTAGTCTGGGGCTTGTAAGCAGTTATTACTTGTGTTTCTGTGATGTTATGAGTGATATAACCTTTTTGAGAAATGAAAGTTTATCCTGTATTATGTTTTTGCTGGTAGAACATTGATGGCGTGGAGTGAATCTACTTACGTTAAAACCATTCCGGATTTTAACTGCACATTGTGTATACATGGCACTGGAGTGTATGGTTTAGCTAAGGCACATTAGATGAAACAGAAAATCAGTAGAGACCATTTTTATACATTGATTACATGTACTACCAAGGCAGCTTATAACTATAATATAGCATGCAGTGTAGAGTGAGCATTCATTATTTTACCACTTTTACAAAAAATTTTATGCATTTCATCATTGCCGCTGGAAACTTCCTGTGTCCGTAAGTTTCTAATCATGTTTCCCTTCATGATTTTGCAAACATCTGTTAAAGGGTGTGTACAGTTCTGGTCGAGGTGAGGATTTAGCTTTTAACGTTTTGAGAGATATTCAGAAACCACTCTATGAGATGTCAAAGAGCATGCAGTTCTAAGGGGTATCAAAAGTTTATTCGATGTAAATCGGTTTTGAAATGGCTGAGATATCCAAAAACAAGGTGAAACAAAGAGATCCTAATAAAGTTGTAGCATGTCGCCTTTTATTATTAGCACTTTTTTAGATATCTCAGCCATTTGAAAACCAATTTTCATCAAATAAACGTTGAATCCTTCTTAAAATTACATGCTCTTTCATTTTTCATAAGAGGCTTTTCATTATCTCACTTAGGAATGTTCAAAACATGAATCCCCACCTCAAACAGTACTGTACAGTCCCTTTAAGTAGAGCTTTATTAAAACCCTTATATACAGTGTATACATAGTCATTGTGTTAAGTAAACATAGGTGAGGATTTCCTACCACTGAAAGGCATTTTCTCCTTTATAATATTTATAATACTCCGCCACACCTTACACCACATGCAAGCACCAGCTGTGGGTGACGTTCCCGTGTATGGGTGAGTGAGTGAATGAGTTATGTTGGGGGGGGGGGGGATGGAGGATTTCATTGAACGACAACCGTGCAGTATGATGAACCCCGGTGATGGAATAAATGATGAAGGATACTCGCCCGGTAGCTTTCACCTTCACCCGGGCATGTGGTGTGTGACGGTGGTCTATCCTGCCGCATCGCGGCCGCGGAGGATCACGAGGCGACAATCCCGGACAGTAATAGCAAAAGGAATCGCCTCCAATCGATTCTCACGGCGGCAACCTTGGTAGAGGGGACTATGTGTACACTGCGTGTGATGGATTCACACTGCAGCTTCAAAAATACTGCGGGGGGGGGGGAGCGAGGGAGAGAGAGTGCGAGCGAGAGTGGGAAAAACTAAGTCATCGCTCTCTCTCCGTTAATTGGGACAGGACGATGGAGAGGTTGGAACGTTCGACTTTCAGTGGAATAATCAGTTCCCTTTGCATTCGTCACGTTTGCAGAGGATGAGTGAACGATACCATGAAGGATTTAGTAGACTTCCTACCATACCTCATTTTGCATCAGAGGCTCCTGCTCTCGTATTGACATTTGAAAAGATGATATATTCCTTTTTCTTGTTTGGGGGGGGGGGGAGGGAATATTTTCAGTCTTTTTTATGTATTTCATCTTACTGATATTGCATACATTATGTGAATTTTTGAACAATGCTATCTTTCTTTTTGCTATTTATTGGTGTGTGTTTTTTTGGTCAGGACATGTTAGGGTGTGTGGTATTGCTGATATCTTTTGCTAAGTACTAGTTACTCCAAAATTAGCAAAATATCGCAGTGGAAAGAGAAAAGGGAACCTAGGATTCAGTAGGCCTACATCTATGATCCATATTGGTCACCATGCATACAGTATGCACTTGCAGTCATATGATGATGAATCAATTTGGGATTCAGGAGAAAGAAAATGAGACCGCAGGTGCACGGAGACTGCTCTTGATTCATTCTTGATATCATCATCAAATTTTCATGAAGCTTCCAGACTCCCTACGCAGTGCCTACCTCCACCCCCACCCTCCCATGATATTCCAAAGGCTCCATAGAAAACAATATACTGTCTCTTGTCGTGTGTTGTTCATAATAACAGTCAATTTTCCTCGTCATCAGTATCAGAAGAACAGAAAGTGGGGGAGTGATTTATCGGAGAACGTTCGGATGTGCACGTACATACAATGTACTGTATGTTTCCTCTAAAAATAGAGTGTGTGCATTCCAAATTATTTTTAAACTCCATATAGATATTTGTGAAGAAGAGAAACAGAAATTGCAAGTATTAGGAAAGATATTATTGTGATTGTGTGCTGCAATTGTTTTTTTTTTTTTGTGATGAGGCTGCATCTTTTTATCATGAGGTTGTTTGTGCTAAAGCTGCAATGTATAGAAGTAGAAAAGTGACACAGTACATAATGAGATTGCAAAATATTCTGACATACATGTACATTGTATGTCTCTGTTCAAAACAAAGAAAGAAAACCATTTTCTTTCCCCAGTGAGTGACATGAGAAGCAAAGAAAAATGAAATTATTTCTGTAATGATTTAATGCAGTGTTTATGTTTTCTTTGTTGGGAATATATACCAAGGTCCAAACTGAAGGAATGTGTGAAATGGGTTTGTTGCTAACAGATCTGTTGGTAACAGCTGGTTTTTAATAAGATCACAGCTGGGAATACAAATCAGTATTAAATAGGAAAAATCTGCCATCTCCCATGTAGCACATGGGATATCAAATTGACCTACATCTACAGGGTATGGTGTATTACCATGGAGCTAAAAGCCATGATCATTATTGTGAAAGGGAAGATTATTCTGTTGCGACTAGGATTGTTATAATATGACTTTTCTCTTCCATTAAGTCACAAATATATCAGACATTTTTTGTTACCATGCTTGTATCAGACTCACTGGCTGCTGGCATAAATGTTACATCTAGTGAAGACATGCCAGCAGTTTTATTCAGAGGACGACTCCTGCTTGTAGTTGTGAAAATCTGGCGGGAATGAAGTTTGCAATGCACATACAATGCTGTATTAAAAGTAGGTGATTATGTCCTCTGTGTAAAAAGCATGCCGAGCAGTACATGCAAGCAGGGAAGGCTATTCTTCCAATCCTCATTTGCTAGAAAATAAACACTGATTCATGTTGTCTCCACCCCCACCCTCCCCTCCCCCCCCCCCCAAAAAAAAAGAGAGACAAATATCTACCAACACAAAGCTTGCAGTGGGTGGATCTGCCCTTCCCACATGGGGTTCTGTAACAGAAGAATGCGTGCAATCATGAACTCTGTATCATTCTTTACATTAACCAGTATGGGTTAAAATGCACGCCTGCATTTCCCACCATGCCAGCAGAATACATCTTCCATGTCTCATATCCATTTTTATTTGAACAATGATGAGAGTTCTGAAGTTCTTCTTCAAGGCATAATATACTTTTGTTCCCCTCTTCATCTTGCATACATTCAGAATGCTTTATACTAAAATACATCCAGCTAAACTAGATGAGAGAGCAATAGGCTCTTAAAACTGGTTAATCACATATGGATTGGTTTTGAAAAGTTGGTGGTAAATAAAAATCCTGGCGACCAGGAATTTCGCATCGGAAGTAGGCGCAGTTGAGCACATTTTATAGTTCTCCCACTTCAATGCAAAGTATGAGAGAGTGTTGTTCACTGAACGTATACACAGTGTATTGCTATGTAACACATTCCGACGCAGTGACAACAAGCGATGAGTAAGTGCAGCATCAAAGAGCAGCGAGGTGTGACTGTCTGAATAAGAGAAACCGGTGAAGCATTCGACCTGATCCAGTTGCTTTTTTTCTCAATGTGAGGGAAGGGGAGGTGGGATGGAGGTGGGGGGGGGGGGGATGATGTTTACGAAGTGACCATAGCTGAGCGGTTTGTAATCCGCTGTGATCTTGTGTGATTTAATAGACCTTGTCGATTAGAGAGTAGACATGCCTCCATACCTTTATCTTATTCTTAGAAGATCCCCTGTGTCTGTGACAATCAAAGAAAGTATTTTGCTGTCATTGTCTCGTTTGGGATCAAGGAGTAATTAACACACTTCTTGCACTCTGCATTCCACACTTAGGACTTAATCCACCGTGTACCAATGACTCTGGGATGCCCTCACTCACACCCCCCCCCCCCCATGCTCCTATATACAGTCCTTAGTCCCACCCATCACATTTTCTGTAGTCAATAGTTCATGGCCTTTACTATATATTAAACAGAAGAATGTGATTGTAAAATTAGTTTTGTAACTGTCAGAGAGCTTTGAAGCAAGATAGGCAGAGGGCTGTCATCTGTGAATATCTATGATTCACTGAAGATAACGCAGCATTAGCTCTTTCTTGAGTTATATGGTATCAAAATTATAGTCATTAGTATGAATGTGACGTTTTATGACGCACGTGAATTATGTCATTGCTGTCAAACTTTAGTATAGGCCTGTAGCAGGGATATGCTAGATTTAGCCCTATCATTCATATCAGTGTGTAGAATTAGGAAAACAAAAAGAAAAGATTTCCAGACATTAATGTGTATTTCTTTTTTCTCTCTCTGCAGAGATGTGTTATGAGTCTAGGAGGTTATTATGCGAATCCCACGTAATTGTTCATGTATCAAAAATATGGAAGCATGGAATTGGCATTTTTTATCAATCTCTGAAAAGTGCGTACAGTACTTCGTAACTTGATCTGCACATGTGTGCTGCTGAAGTCTCTTGTTGTATACATACAGACATGATCCCTTACCTCATGCGAGCTTTTTCCAAGGTAGATTTCCCCACCCAATCCATGTTGTTATACTTCAGAGGAGGCAAGCTGTACAGATTCTGCTTGTGCAAAGACTAGAGACTACAGAAGGATAGTTCCCCCATCCTTGCTTACTTGCCATTGACGTTGTTTGGATTGTATGTGCCTGGATAAATATTGCAATTTCATTCAGTGTGTATCGTAAAATGCACGCACCAGACAGCAGAGCTGTGCCTGTTCTCTGCCCCGTTGTCTCGTCTCTCTATACCAACATTTGATATTATGATGCGAGAATGTAATGGTTGTTTGTAATATTTTTTTCTATTAATCTTTTTATTAGAGTTTTCTTGGAAAAACATTGCTGTTCAAAGAACCATAGTTATCTTTGATCAATGTGATCAGGATGGCAATTAAATCACATTATGATTTTAAAAGATGTATTGTCTTCGAGTGATTGCTTTTAGTCTGGATGATTGCTATTTTGACTTTGGAGCAACTGTCATCATCAAAACGGATCTCTCATCTGTATGAAAAATGCATTCGATGTATGATATACAAACCTGCAAGCAATTATCTGCAGCAGTTTCCTCAGATTGCTGCACGGTGCACACCTCTGCGCTAGCTCACAATTTTCACCTCTATTCTACATCACTGCGTGGCCATACTCTGTTCAATCTTGTCATTGAGTATTCACGCTAAACCTTTTAGCCGATGGCTTTTCGCCAGTCATGCTATATATACACCACCACACACTCTTATAGACAATTGCAAATGCCCAGCTCTTCTTTGCTGCACGCTTCCAGAGCAGAGGCCATTAAACTTCCCGTCCACGGCACTGACGATGACACTGGATTGGCAAGGGAAGAGTTTTGCTCGGTGTACGTGATAGCAATCCAGTATGAAGTCCAAGGCTAAAAAACTCGCTATCGAGATAGCACTTCATCATGAAGGATGCACGTGTATCAAGTGAAGTGGGAGCCAGGGCTATCTTGAAGCATATCAGGAGAATTTGGCAATGAACGGTTTGCAGGGTGTGAACAGAAGAGGGAGTTTGTCTGAACCATAATGGGATGGGACGAGTCTATGATAGAGGATTTCAAAAGCCCTCCTTCATACATGTATTGTAGGTCCTATATAATGCAGGTTGTGTGTGATTGAGCCTTGAATATTAAAGGCAATCTTGTGACTCTTACAGCAAATGTGTGATTGTTACCAACTCCTCGTGCGTGATGTGGACGTCGTGGAACAAATATTGACTAGTTTTGCAGGAGCTCCGAAATGTAAACCTGGCTTGGAGCACAATATTCATTATGTTGTATTGTGACTGGGAGTCCCAGTCTGGGACAACAGGCCATGATGTGCAGCCTACTTGAATGCCATATTGACTGACCTGACTCTGAATGAAAAGAGCTTTGACCTTGAAATAGAAAGTAAAATGAGTTGGCTACGTCTGTTTATAATTTCTGCATGCAACTGATAGAAAACTCCCCCCCCCCTCTATTTGCCTGCCGTCTATGCTATTGTACTTCTTTTCTTGTGGATCACGACATATGCAAATCTAATTATGGAAAGGATAATAGAATATTGATGATGAGGGATGTGGGGGGGGGGGTGTGTAGGAGGTCAGAAAAGGCAATTTGGATCGGCGTTTTTGGAGGTCCATGCTGAGTGACTCACCGATTGTTGATGGGAGTGATTCATATTCCCTTCATTTACCAAGCGAGCTCCGGCCTCACTGGTGGATATCATCATGTAGAAAGAAAACAAAATGATTGAAGAAGAATAATATCATATGCTTCAGAAACCCACAATAGCACTTTAATTGAATGACTAAACTTCAGTCTAGTTTTCATGCAAAGCCATCATTGGTAATCTTTTCAGTGTGAATGCCTATGCTTGAACACTATCAGATGATATCTTCCATAGATCTATATTATTGATCACAGAGCATTTCATTTTGTTTTTATTTGATGCAGTTGCTTTGAGTGTGCAACACAGGCAGAAGTAGCAGTAAATTGGTCTGTTGGTTATTTTTGCTGTTTACAGTCGGTAGATTGAGAGTGCCAAAATTACGAAGGCTTTTTCATAATTTCTGCCCGATATGGCAATGGTATAATGCTCACAAACTAGACAGTTGGTGGTGATACAAGGGTTTCATAGGTCACCCAGTGTGCAGGAAGCTGCAGCTTGAGTAGGTTTATACACTGCATTCCAGGCCATTGTTACTGTCTCAGGACTTTCTTTGTTCTTTTATTGTTTTTTTCTCCTCCTCCTTCTTCTTCATCCCGAGGCAGGCTGTGCCAATTTCATTAGCATCGAGCTCCTGAATGAAATTGCCACTGGCGTCTGCCCTTTACAGGCTTGGCCTGAACATGTGACGTCAAAACAGCATTCTGTAAGCCTCAAAATTGCTGCAAGTGCACCTCACCTTGTGTGTATATGTTGTTTTTTTTTTTCAAATTGGATTTCAGACCAATATATATTTATATATTCCTGTTTTGCTAATCACATGTAAGCCGATGTGCTTAATGGGATGAGGGGGATGGAGAGGGAGGTGCGGGGATTCAGCGTTCCCCCGCATCAGAAATATTAAAGGGGGGAAGGGGATGAAAAAAAAGGACCGGGCAATTTATGAATGAGCTTGTGGAATTATGGGATTATGACCTTGTAAATAGGATCTGATGAGTCACAGGGTGCCGAACGTATGAACGAACGTCGCCACGGCTAGGTGTTTGCCCAGCTCCGTCTGTCAAGGGATAGCAAATTTGTATTATATACCCTCTCTGAGGTTTTATGGAGATGTCATTCTGCATAATAATACATTATCTGCCTGTGTGTGTAAAAAGTGTGTGAGCTAGAAGTGCCTGAGTAAGATCAGGGAGATGGTGTCCCACCTCCCTGGTAAGATGGACTGTGTGTGTGTGTATATGGTTTGTGGAGGGGGGGGGGGTGGTGTTGTAGGTTTGTGTACATAGACAAATGGGATATGCGTGTGTGTGTGTGTGTGTGTGTGTGTGTGTGTGTGTGTACCTACACATCGTATGTGTGCGAGAGAGGGTTGTGTGTGTGGATATTTGTAAAAGTATGATGTCTTGGATCCATGTGTGCATTTACTGTGGCAGGAATGGTGGATGCGAAACCTCGCATTCTCCTCATGTGTACTATGAACTGTAGTTATATCTTGAGAGTGGCAAAGGTTGCCCAACCGTAAAAATGGGACTGTGCATACTACAATTGGCCTGATTACATTCTGATCAATACCACTGGTGAAGTATAAAGAATACTACTCATATGCATGCGTGTTTTACATACAGACATTATGCAAGGATATATTTCTCGCCCATTTTTATTTATTGTGTGTATTTTGTGGCGAAGTAAACATTTCCTAAGTCACATGACTATAACATGAAAACAAATCATTCAAAGAAACTGATTGAGTAATAGATAATAATGATATTGACAAAATGCCAATTCCATTAGTTCATCCCCCCCCCAAAAAAAAAAATTTCTCAAACTTTATCTCCTGTCAGAGAAGTGATGACCCCCTTATTGTTGATATGTGCAGAATGTGTTTCTACAATTGGTAGTGGCATGCCCATTACCAAGTTGCCACAGACGCCAGAAAATCAGACTAAACAAACCAATGAGTTGATCCCCCTCAAGAAGCTGAGTGTGGAGGGAAATATTTACAAACAAACATCGGAGAAAGAGAGCAAGCAAATGATGTATCACCGTCTTCTTATTCTTTTTTTTTCTCCCTCACAGTACTATTGCCATAATTACGTCACGTTCGTGCTGGAAGTGAACGACACGACATCAATCTTCTGCGGCACGAATGCGCTCTTCCCGCGATGCGTCACATCTGTGGTAAGTCTTCTGTCTGGGGGCAGAAGCATTTGCGAAAAGAAGGCAAATGAAAGGTTGAAAGTTGGGTATGTGGTTGAGGAGACATAAAGCTTTAGCACTCTACAAACACATTGTGCTTCAATACATGCTGCATCAAGTTCACTTTCAGTTTTGGCTGTATCTTTAAAGTCCAATCATCAATGCACAGAGATGAATATGCAACGCTGCATACCGGCACTGGTCCAATTGTCCCTGACCAGTAAAAATCACTGTTTGGACCAGTAACTTTTTCAGGAATGGACCAGTAAAACATGGAAAAACTGGGTGCCTGTTGGTACACACTACTCTCCTTTGTCTCTTGTGCTGAAATTGGCTTCAGTATAATTGGTGACATATAGCAAAACTTGTGAATATAAATATTTTGTTTATGTATTTAAATATATAAATATATAAAAATATAAATATTTAAAAATATAAGTATATAAATATATAAATGTATAAATATATAAATATATAAATGTATAAATATATAAATATATAAATGTATAAATATATAAATATATAGATATATTTCAAAAGGCAAATGCCCCCAGGATATGGCTAAATTAAAATATGTGAATAATGTGCAAGCTCTTTAAGTTGTAGGAACCATTAGATGAGTTTCATTCTCCCTAGGTTGGCCTGCTGTGAAAAGTGTCTTATTTTTTGTCACTTTGCCAGACCCTATGATATATCAAACAAGACTACAAAGAAAGAACAACAATAACCCCAAGGCATCAAGTTGTTGCAAGCCAACAGCTATGTGTTTCAGATGCTCAGCCAGAATGTTTCCTCTCCTCTCTTTTTACATTGGTTTAAATTGATCTATGACTTCATCGGCAGTTTGTACATACTTTTTTTTTTTCTGCCTTCACCACAGAAAGGGAGTGGGATCAATTGCATTAACACATTTCACATCAGCAATTCTTGGGCACGAAAATGAGCTTGAAATGAGAAAGAGTAAATGTGCCGCTTTCAAAACATTTTTCAAATGTATGCATACGTTTATAAGAAATATTGTTCTTGACAACCAGAAAATAGGGCTGTTTCCTAATGCTTGAATTACTAATTTACTGATATCTTTTGAGGATCTGGTAGCAAACTGTTCCCTCCAATCATACCCAATTAATGTGGTCAACACTTGGGATTTAGTTTGCATGAGGCAGATGTTACTATGTTAGGCAAAGCTCAGGGAAGCCTCAGGCAAGCTTTGCAGGAACAACCTTCGTTTATCCAAGGCATGCATCACATTTGTTTGTTATTGAAACTGGTCTATTTGCTCAGAGTGTGCCCAACATCGCAAAGACTAAATGCATTGAATTGGATTCCAAGTGTCAAAATCCACCAGATATGTGCAAAAGGAGGAAATAATAATACAGGACTTAACAATAAAGAAAATTATGATACATTATTTGTCTTCCTCAGGGAAACTGTGTAGAAATTTGAATACATACCATGAATAGTGATGAGATGCTCCCAGTCATATGAACTTTGAGTCAACATTTATTCTTTGATTCATCATTAAGTGAGATATTTACAAAACTGATCCCATAAAATGCTGACCCATACTACTAGCTTAAATCTTGCCAATGACAACAGCATGAGTCCATGCTCTGATATTCGTCGACCAATATTGGAACATTGCTTTTAAAACTGCCTTTCTTTGCAACTCTAAAACATGCTGAGAAGGAGGAGCAGACAAAGAAGCAGAAATTCAAGGAAAGTATTGGTACTCAATGATGTGGTGGTTCATGGGACAGTATCAACAATAGCATGAGCAGTATACCATGTTTGTGTACGCATGTTTTATTTCAACCTCTGCACAGAATGGCACAATCGGAACAAGCTGGGAGGGAAAAGGTCTCACAGCATCCAGTCCTGACCAGAGTACCACAACTCTCGCCTCATTGCAAGGTAAGCTATTAGTATGAATCCAGCTTGCCAGTGGTGACACCAACAGGCAAGTTTAGCCCCAGAAAAGCGGGACAAATGCCTGGTACTGTAATGTACTTAATGACTTAGTCATTCATAGACAAACTCTGTGATGAAAGATTTGCCAAATAAAAGAAAGGATGAGTATTAGTACAAATTTTTATCCATAACAGTTGCATAGGTGTCCCCATAAACATTATACCTACATAGAGTGCATACATACATACATACATACATACATGCATACATAGGTACATGCAAACACGCACACACAAAAGAGTTCATTCCCAAGATAGCAAATTGCATTTAAAACAGTTACTATTGTGGTCTCTGAAATAATCTTCTTTTTAAGCATTAGATGTTCTCAATTTGTGTCTGCATTGAATGAATAGTGTGTAAATGTATTTCTCTCAAATCCCTGTGCCTGGTGTGTTAGTTTGAGTCTGTCTGTTTTGATTCACTGTGCATATAATGGATGTTGGTGATCTCTGGCATTAAAACAAAAGATTTTCTCTTTTTTTTTAATGCAACACAGAACCTTGGCTGTTAAGGAAGAGCACTGTTGCCATTTCCTTATCTGTTTCCAATTTGAGACCCACGCATCTTTTTTAGGGGGTATGAATTTCAGCAGCACACTCCGGCAGCATTGAGTGGGAAAAGAGACAGGCATATTTGCCACAATCAGATAATAGATGATGTGGAAAATATCTTTCCTTGATAGAGACACTTCAAGAAAATGGGGACTTGACGTCAGCATGCGTCACAGATTTCAGAATCTGTTGTTTACGTATTGTTTGGCAGAAAAATACCTCAATCAGTGTTAACAGCCTTTATTCTCTCCCCCCCCCCCCCTCTCCCCGTCCCACCTCCCAGAAGAGAGAAAGATTATTTTATAAACACACCCACATGTGCATGTGTGTAATACACCCTTATGTTATAAACATATTTTTACATGTATATATAGTAAAGAGAGAAAAAAAAATTACTGTGAATAGACATATGTAGGTATGATTGTCTTTGAATGGGCATCACTTACACATCACAGTTATTCCCCCATTGATCTGAATAGCAATAATTCTGATCCTGTGATCTTCGAGGCATGACTGAAACTATTGCATAATTTCATCACCAATCTCCATAGGACAAAATTATGTAAACCCATGATTAGGAGGTATTACATAATTTCATTCAGGGTTCATGAATGTCTTATATTTCCTCTTTAACCTTATTTTGTAAATTGCATTATTCTATTTCATTAGAAAATTTGTCAGGATGTATGTAATAGCATTAACGACAGGGAGGAGAGCTAACCTAGTTTACGACATATTTGCAAGCACCTTGTGCGTGAACAAGCAATTTATTGCAGATGATAAAACTGAGTGGCTTATGCCACATCCGTGATTGGCAGCTGAGACAAGATATGTTGTTCTTGTTGTTGCTACTGCTGTACCCTCTGACAATTCAAGGGGGACTTTTCTGTTAAAGAGATTTAGCAACATCCGGGAAACATGGGTCGCCTTTCCTCCCTTTAACACTCTTTGGAGAAATCGGAGGCACCTTATGAATATTCCGCCCACCAAATATACCGCTGTCCACACACCAGGAGTGAGATTACGCACTGCTCCTTCGGTGGAGCAGCGCGTGACCTTAAATAACACTTCCATATGTGTCAGGAGTTGGGCTAAATGAGGTATGAACCAAGGACTGCCTCCTGAAGAAGAAGAAGAAAACCGAAAAATTGAGACAAAACAAAAAAGCACACACACATTCACATCCACCACGACCCCACCACCTCCCCTCCTCTTCTCCCCCCCCCCCCCCCCGAAAAAAAAAAGAAAATGTAAAGAAAACAGAATGATGCAAATGGAGAGGGGCCACCAGAAGAAGGGATATAAAACAATATGGATGGCTAACCCATTTTTACTTGGTGAACACAGCCAGTAAAGGAAAGCAGTTTCCTGTGTTTGTGTGTGTGCATGTATGTTCTAATTGCAAAACAAACAACATAGATACACATACTCAGAGTGCAAGTTCAATTGTCTGTCTACACAGGATGATTTGGGGGGAAAAGACATTTAAAGTACTTTTTTGTTAGTGTTTGATTAGAACTTACAGTTCATGTGTACGACTTTTGAGGAAATATACCTATATAGACTTTTGTAAAGGTTTACCAATAACAGGTCTGTGAGGCTGGTCTTGGCAAATAAAACATTTTACATGTATTGTAAAAATGTTTTGTTATTGTCGTTATCATTAGTAGTAGTAGTAGTAGTAGTGGTGGTGGTGGTGGTGGTGGTGGTGGTGGTGGTGGTGGTGGTGGTGGTGGTGGTGGTGGTAGTAGTAGTGGTAGTAGTAGTAGTAGTAGTAGTAGTAGTAGTAGTAGTAGTGGTAGTAGTAGTAGTAGTAGTAGTAGTGATTGTTGTAGTAGTGGCTTCATCATTACAATCAATCAGTTTGCTGTTTTTGTTTTTATTATTGCTGTTAAAATTATATTTGTGTGTTTATATCTACTGTAAAACCAGAAATGTTCAAGTGCATTTTAATTTTATGAATTTCGCCAGAGCCAAGATTTGCATGTGAAATTAAAATGCACAAAATGTTCTTGTCTATTTTATATGCTTTGAATACCAGTGACAATTTATGAAAATTTAATGCCGCAAAAAAGGCTGTCAGCCCCAATTCGTGAAAACTTCATGCCACAAAAATATCTTGCTTTGCACGAATTCACTTTGCATCTTTATAATAGTCTCAATGTTCTTCCACATTTCCACCCATCTCTCTGTCTATCCATTTGTGTAACCTACCTGTCTACCTACTGATCTACCTCTATCTCAATCTGTCTGATACCCTGTTCTTTTATCTTTTTATGTAACTCTCCTCTTATTCATTTCTTTTACCATTCTATTCTTTGGTCTTTATACCATCTCTGCCCTCTCTCTGTTTTCTCCCTGTTTATATATTTCTACCTATCTATCTATCTATCTACCTATCTATCTATCTATCTATCTACCTACCTACCTATCTATCTATATCTCTATCTCTCTATCTATATCTCTATCTATCTATCTATCTATCTATCTATCTATCTATCTATCTACCTATCTATCTATCTCTCTATCTATCTATCTACCTATCTATGTATGTATGTATCTATCTCTCTATCTATCTCTCTATCTCTCTTCCCATCTATCTCTCTCTCTCTTTGTTTCCCTCGTGAACCTCTCCTCTCTCTCGATCTAGGTGAGAACCTGGTGGTGTTCTCAGGGGCCCCCACCAAGAGGGAGTTTGACTTTGCCATCAGCCGCACCACGGTGCGTCCCGACAGGCAGACTGAGAGCATGGTCCGTACTGACACAGACAACTCCAACTGGATCGAGGGCAGCTCAGGTAAGGTTCTACCCCCTCCCCTTTTTTCTTTCCAGCTCCTCTTCTTTTATAGACCAATCCAACTTGACAAAACACTGATCATTAATTTGCAGTGTCCCAGTTGCGTACACGTATCGTGAATGCATGATATATACTGCGGCGGGTGCCGTGTATATCATGCTTTGCCATATGCACACGCAAATGTCAGGTCGACTCGGTCTATACCAACCTAATGTGAGAGGGCGTGGTGACGTTCCAACGGAAGTAGATCAAAGGGAGGAAGAGACTTGAAGAAAGACTATGATAAAATGAGTCAGGAGAGGAAAATAAATGCAGCTACAAAATTGGTGTTTGCTTGAAGAGGACATGTAGGCGAAGGAAAGTTGATGGACTCAGTTGTGATTTTGGAGCAGTTTCTGGGCGGATTCAAGAAGTGATCTGGCCATTGCAGCATCAAATGTTTCCGAGAAAATATACTTGAATTGTTTATACTTGAATAGAAGGAGCATGTTCTTTGTTCGTTTCCTTTTTTTTTAGAACTGTTATTAAGTCATTGAGTGTTTGACTCATGGTTTCTGATAACAATTTCTCATGTTACGAAAAGAAACTAGAAAAAATATTTATGAGGGAGAGGATATGCCTTTTTGCGTGGGTACAAAATAAGAGCTGTTCGTCGCACCACGTTGCTCCTTGAGACATAAGTAGGGGAATGCGTTATGCTCTGTGTGTCTCGTGCCAGATCACTTCAATAATTGATGAGCGGTATTAAACATATACATCCTGTCTTTTTCATTAAAATGAAATAGACGGTATGAATTATCAACAGTTACCCATTGCCCATGACATACGATCAGTGTCCCCCAATGCTGTGCCTGGGGTATTTCTAGGCAGGGTTTTTTAAAACTTCACACAAAAAAAAAAAAAATTGATGAAATAAAATCTGGGGGCATGAAAGCACCACCACATGCACTTTCACTACAGGGCATTCTCTCATCCCGCGCCATGTGAATGGAGGAGAAAATACGGCTGGAAATGAACGGGGGCATCAGGTGCGCAAATATGGCAGTCTGCCTATTTGCTAATGGGTTAGCGCTCACAGAGCATTTTGCGGGGACATCGTCAGGCACTCTGCTCCATCCCAGACCCCACGTGCCTGCATGAGGCTGTCGAGATGGTGTTTTAGCCGCTGGGGAAGAGTGGCTGCAAGATGTATATGCGTGTGTTGGTTTACGACTCGAGAGACGGTGCCGAGCCATTTCATGTGCATAAGGAATTCGATCTTAATAGCTTCTTCACGTCTGCCTTCTTCACCTGTGCTCAGAGGCCTGTGTTGGTTAGTTTTCAGTCCCCCCCCCCCCCCCATATTATCCTTGCCCTTCTTATGGAGTGTCAGAGGCAGGCATTAGCTGAAGAAGCTGCCAAGATTTAGATTAATGACAGAAATTTGCTATTGCATTCTTTGCTTTGTTACACAAAACTTGATCCACATTTTCTATGAAGTGTCATATTTGTGAGCCATGAACAAAATACATGCAACAAAACAAGACAAGGAAATTGATTAGAAATAGAAAGTAAAAGTTGTTGTTTGATATCTACATTAGATATTTTCACCTATCATTTACAACTATTTGATTTGTGTTGCTGTGAAGACAAAAGTGATTCCACACTTTATCAAGTGTTTGATGTGACTGCCATTTGAATAAAAGCTTTAGGGTTAACAAGATAGGAATGGAAAATGCTGTGTGACAGAAACTGGGTTTTGCTCTGAAAGGGAATAAAAAGAAAAAAACGACAACTTTCATGGAAATGAAGGAGTTAAAACCTGTGAAGTATTTGTTACTTCCTGGTTTAAGCTTGCACTGCCAGTGACAGGCGAGAAATCAAACGGTACTTGTCGGGATCATGTGATACTCTCATCAACTCCGCAGTTCACACCCTCACTCCAGTGAAGTTAACCAATTAGTCTTTCGGAAGTTCTAGAGTTCCACAGCGCCCTGCCGGGTTAGACAAATACAATTCCAATTCTGGCTTCCTGAATAGCGGCGGATCAGTGATCTACCAGAGATAACACTGTGCCCTGTTTAAAGCCTATGGGAACAAGTGACGAGCAATATATCAGCCTCATGAAAAAAAAAAAAAAAATGACATCATACACAACAGAGGGAATATGATGTAACATAATTAAGCATTTTTGTGTCATTTACTTCATAGTTATCTCAAGATTGTCCTGTGTGTCGTCAAGCTCTGCATAGCCTTTGTGGATGTTATTGGGAGATAGTATGATTGCAAAGTAGATATTAGTCGGGTATAGTCCATTAGAGGTCTACATGTAAATCCACAGATCAATTGTTACAGCTGTATACCAAATACGTCACTCCTTCTCACTGGACATGTTATGTAACATCCTGAAAGTTATCAGAGTTGATCCAGTATGGTACACTCAGGAAAGGGAATGTTCTTACTCTCTCCATTGTTCAGGTTTCTTTACCTAGTCCATCTACATATGTACATGTATATATCTGATACCTTAAGTAAGTTGTTTGAAGATGTCTTTTCTAAGATGTTTAAAACAATAGTTGTGCAGGTAGCCAATCTACCCTGCAAAAAGACCTATTCAACATTGTGAGAAATACAACCCCCTGAAAAATTCAGTGCTTGGGGCTCCCTTGTGCCATTGGGACCCGCAGGGTTGAAAGCATGAAGGCCAGATAAGGGACCAGCACGGATGTTTTATTGAGGAAGCGTCGCGTCCGGCTATTGGTGACGAGGAATAAAGGCATATGTCGGTTGGAGAGCCACGAAGCGGCCGACACAGAAACACATGGTTGGCCTTTTGATGGAAGAACTTTAGCCTGCTGCTACTTGGTGCATTTTCCTCTGTTCCCCCCCCCCCCCATGTAATTACCATTGTAAACAAGCGCAAAAAAGGGACTTGACAGGCACAGTGCAGATCACACCCTGTACTTAGTTCCAAAGGCAAACATGAAACATACATATCCAATGTTGTGTGCATTACAAATCGAGTTCTCTCAATAAGGGAAAAAAGAAAAAGTAAATGTGTATGTTTATTTATGCATGTACAGTATTGTATGTATCTAAATATTTAAATCATTTTGAAACCTCCTCTCTCTCCTGTGACCTGGGAGTGCTTTGTGATGTAATTGAAATCAATGCTTACCCTATGCTGTTAATGAATATTGATTGATAACATAGTGAGATTGCTTGTGAAATGAAATGATGTCACTGTTTTGAGTTTGCGCTTTATCATAACCATATGGAATTTCCCACAGTCGCAAATGAGACCATTGTGAAGTTTGTGCTATCCCCCCCCCCCCAACACACACACACACACACACACACCTTTGGCAGATTTTTCTCTTGGGGCAGGACGCAGTTCCAGTGCCAGAGTCATCACAAATTGCTTCAGCATACATAAACTGAACACTAAAGGCCTGGCACGTTGACTTTAACTGGTCAGCTCTTATGATTGCATTAAGGGTTTATCAATTAAGTGGCGTTTACCATTTGCCATTTAAAAAAAAAAAAAAGAGCTTTACCGCGAAACGACATGAAATGAAAGCGTGGGAATTGTTCATTTAGAATGGGAATTCCTCCTTTTGTGACTTCACATCCACTTCTGACTACTTCCTTTGACAGTGTTCTTTTACGAGCGTGCTTTTGTGGTTTTGAGGAATTTCTTCGCGTCATGATGATTATGGCTATCGCATTATCGTGCGCTTTTCTTCAGTTAATTCAATAGTTTCCACCACCTGCCTTGAACTTGGTCAAAAAAGGTCACCAGCTCGCATCAACAATAGGACACTACTGCTCAATGGCAACTGCTCCCAATTTGCATAACATTGTGGAACATTTGGAAATGTCATCTGCTTGAAATAGCCTCTCATGTGGTGGCCTTTTGTGGTTGACAGCTTACGTCATTCACCTCAGTGCTGGTGTAAGATATTCCTGAGAAAGCAGACCCTTCTTGACTTAAAAAACAGTAATTGGATTTGAGCCTTGTCCACGCAAATAAAAGGAAACCTTCAAATAAGAAAGAAAATGCTTCCATTTGTTCGTGCTTATTTTGTCTGTGGCCGGATCAGAAGCCCTCAGCACAAGACGGTGTTCTCACAGATGTTATCGATACTCGAACAAGATATTTGTGACTGAGTGTAAAGTGAAGTAAAATCATTTCTTTTTTTCCTTATTGTCAATCTGCTCTTCACAGATTAAAGGTTCTGTTCAAATTTCATTGTGGTAAAATGTCACGTCTGATGAAAATCGACAACCCCTCCCCCCCCCCCCCCAAAATAAAAGTGCGTTTGTGTAGGATAGTAAGATATGAGTGCAATCACGAAGAATCCTTGATGCCCTGTTTTTATTCTTGCCTCGTGTGATTATGAATATCTTTGTCTCTCACACTGTTACGGAGACTGGGCATGAGAAATTATTAGCAGTCCGCTCCCGACCTTGTGCTCCCGAGAGCCTCATTATAACGAGACGGAGCGGTAGAAAGCCATTAGATTGCATCATGATGGCGGTCGCTCTGTTACAGCAGAAGACTTGGCGCAAAATCTCAAATCGTTGAATACATTACACGATGAAGATCTTTTCCTCTGTTTTTTCCATGGTCAGAGGTTGGGATTCCACAAAGCTGAAATAACATCTCCCAAAATTACTGGCAAAGATACTGTGAAAAATGTCGCTATTTAATTCGCGGCCATGCGACAGAAGATTACATGTTCCTGTTGTGGATAAAGCAGTTGCATTTGATGCACCTACACTGTAGCAGGTTCATTTTTCATGTCATGAATTTCACTAGTGTGCCTTTGTCGTGCCTATTTGGTGGATGTTTGTCTTGTTGTTTGATGTTGTATGTTTTAATGGTTTTCTACAAGTTTCATTACTTTGTTCTATTCAAGGTTATTGTTCATGAATGTGCAGTTCTTTTTGACACCAATACCAAGATTCTGCCCATTTGTCGTGAAAATACATGTCTCTATTGAACCTGTGGAAGAACTTTCAGGTATGTTTGCTCTCATGTCTTAAACCATGCATCAGAGTAATGGGGCGCAACTGATAGGGCCACGGTGAATGAATACCAATATCTCTGCTCAGCGACCGTTGCTGGATATGGGTTCGTAAAGGAAATCCACTCCCGGAGGTCATGAGGTATGACCTTGCCTGCAGAAAATATCGTAGTGAAATTTGAATAGAACATTTTGTGAAAAAGTATACTACTTGAGTTTGTCTTGTTCAGTTTATTTACTGACCACACGCTCATGATTGAGATGCACATGAAATATGTATGAAGTACAAATGTAGCAAGCAACAGGCTGACCACATCGTGCAGTCAAAACTTTGGCCGGCTTTACGGTTCCATGGTCTAGCATCGATCCAAGGTGGACGTCGGTCTGTTGTTATCCGTGAAGCTGTTATGCTTGCTGTGATAAGACAGAAATTGGTCTACAGTAGACTGCAGAGTGATGGTACAATAATTATGTAGCTCACTGTCTGATCCGGTGCATTGTCCCATTGTACAGCATGCGTCTCTAGGCAACCCCTGGCTTCTGAGCAGAGACATGGCTTCTTTCGACAAATTACTGCACACACACATGTCATCGCGGCAGAATTGATCAGGTTCTTATATCTGACGGTCAGAAACGTTGTCGCCCGGTGACTGTGATCTCCAGCATAGTGGAAGAGAGAATGGATGCCATCTTGTGGTTGTGCCCTTGACTTTGTGCATGAGCAGGCAAGATGCAGCAAACTGGGCCCTGTGTGAGATTCCGCGCAAGAAGACAGGATGTAAACATAGGCCCTGTCTGATCAGAGAGAGAGAGAATAGCTGTCAGCATCAGTTATGGTAATTGCAGCTTTTGCCATGACAAGTCAAATGCTCACAGCTGTTTAGTTGTCACTAGGCGTGTCTTCATCAGCCCGAAGTTTCAAAATAGCGCGTTATCTTGCGGTTACCAATTGTAGTCCGATGTCAAAATAGCGCGCTATCTGTGTAGTGAAGACGCAGATAGCGCGCTATTTGATCGGGAAAATTTCCCACAAAATCTTGGTCTAGTTCGTCAACTAGAGCGCTATTTCGTGAAATAGCGCGCTATCTTGGGTGCGTCTCCATCAGCCCGAAATTTTCTCGATCCCTCCACGCTTCTGGTTAGCCAGCTGGCAATGGAAAGCGCATGTACAAGCAGCTAGTGATTGTGTATAGTACATTACACGCACGGTGTATTCAAGGATCACATGTGTGTACTATAGGCCTACTGTTGTTGTCATCTTTAAAACCAGGGAGGTGATTTCTCTCACCTCCCTATTAAATCTCAGTGCCGTGCATGCTAGCTGTTCTTTTGTTAACTTCTTCTTCTGGTCCACTCTACCTTAGCTGAAGATTCTTGCAGATTGTGTGCATTTTGGATTTGTTTAAACATTGCAATTCGTTAATTTCATATAAGATGCCTCACTGGACAGAAGAAAGAGTAGCGTTATTAATATCCCTTTGGAGAGAATTTGCTGTACTGCTCTCCTCCCTTGTTGTAGAATCGTACATAAACTATACGGTGATATAGGAGATTTTGAGCGGGGAAATCCACTTTCGAACCGCGAGCAAGGCAGAGTAATATTGCAAAGTGCGCATGCGTCAATTTTCGGACTAATTTCCCGAAGCAGGCTGTTCGAGCTGATGAAGACGCACATTCGCTGTATCGGGCTATTTTCTAAGACCGCAAAATGTCCCGCTAGTTTGAACTTCGGGCTGATGAAGACACGCCTACTGTGTCCTTTGCCGTGTCAGATGAAAAAAACACTTAAGTTCTGAATGCTGTGAATGCTTTTCAAGATGATGCAGGGCCCTGGACTACATCAGTTTAGTCAAGGATATATTGTGATATTCCTCTCTTTTTTCTTTTTTGGAGGGGGGGGGGGGAGGAGGAGAGGGGTGTATTTTTGCTCCACTCTTTTGTGCCATATACCTCTCAAGAATGATCTTCATATTCCGTCAAGATCTTTAATAAAACTGCAACTATTTGAAGTTCCATATTGGAAACAGTGGCAGGAATTTCTTTACAAAAAAAAAAAAAAATGTAGTGTTAATTGATGTAAAGACCATGCAAATGGTAATATAATGTGCCTCATATAAAATGCCTTCTCAGATATTGTATTACATCCAAGGTGTATCTCTAAATACAAAGGCCTGTAACAGTGCTAATGCATTTTTACTGCCAGTGAAAGCACTCTTTAAGATAGGTAAGGGTATCTCTGAGAATCTCTTCCATTTCTTCTTCTCACTGCCTGACATTCACCACAGTCTTGAACATCTTGCATATAAAAGAAGAAATTACTTTGCAGAGAGGCTCGCACTTTTGCGAGAAACGGTGATGAGAAATCACGCCTTGCAAATGCTACGTGGCACCATCAAGAATGAGATATGATCAGCATGCATGCCGAAGTAGACTCAAAATACCAGTGGAAGTATTGTACCACTAGACACTGGCACTGCATGATGGGAAGATGAATGTTTGACGAGAAAAATCTTAAAAAGAAAACAAAAAGAAAATTTGACCAATAAGGCTAGTAAGATTTTGAAGAGATAGTGAGAAATTAAGACTCAAATTACGGCATTATCACTCACAGCAAATGCTGCCAGTGTCAGTGGAAATACACTGAGGAAGACAGACTTTGCCCTTATCTTGAGCTCAACAACTGCCTCAGAATCGTTCCTGAAGCAATGGCAGAATAGCTTTTTTAAATGGGCAGTTTTGAGCTAGTAAATTTGCTTGTTCATTTCAAGACAGCTTTTAAAATCAGCATTCAATGCCACACTCCAATAACTGCTGTAAGACCTGTCATTAGCAATCACCGAGCGAGGCGATCAGAATCATAGCAGAGTCAAGGGCAGTCACATTTTGGCAAATTCTCGGGGACCAAAAATAGTTTCCATCAGCTGGGATGAAGAAATTCCTATTTCCAGTGTCATCCCGTGGACGCTCTTGAAAAGAGCCTTATTGATACGTTGGCACCATCCCATGACATATCATGATGTGCAGTCAATGGGGGTAGAGCGTTCTCATAACCAAGGAGAGGTATCACATACATCCTTGTCATAACTTTGTCTGTCATGAAACTATAAAAGCTATGTATCAATGTCACTTCCACTTCAGAAAATGTTGCATTCTTGTCTTGTCAAGTTACAAAATGATGAAAGGGACATTAAGCACTACACAGAAAGTGTACGTAACACAAAACCAAAAGTAAATTGTCCAATTTATCTCTTTAAATGCTACTGTGAGAAAGCTGTGTTTTAACCCTACTGTAATTTGATTACTGGTTGAGTAAACCAAAATTATCTTGTCCCATTTATCTCTTCAAATACACTGTGAGAAAGTAGCCATTTAACTCTAATGTAATATGATTACTGGTTGAGTAAACCAAAAGAATACTAGTCCCATTATCTTTTTTGAATACTACTGTGAGTACAGTAGCCATGCAACCCAAATGTAATTTGATTACTGGTTGAGAGTGTACATTAAAAGCTGAGTATGTCATATCAGCCTTTGGCTTGTCACGGTGGGACAGAGTTAAACACTTGTTCACTGAAGCCCTATATGAACAATAAACACATACAAGCACAATCATTGAAACAGTGTGCAAAAATAGTATCAACAAAAACAATTATAATGCACTTTGAAATCTTTGATTGTAAATTGTATTCGCAAATCAATTTAAATTTATTAATTTTTGTATTTAATTAATCGTAATAGTACATTAATACATGCATATCAGTTTCCCTTATCTTTGACAAAATCTGTACCAACTGCAAAAAAAGTGTAAGTAATTTTCTGTATAGCATGCACATTTGATGATGATGAAGTCTTGTATAGCGCCGGTATCCGCCAAGTCAGGCGCTCATGGCGCTTGCTCCAAAATAAATACATAATTCAGCTTAAATTTCAATTTGTGTGTCAATACACGTCAAAACCTCAAAGCTCTACCCCACCTCCCCCCCCCCCCCACATGCACACTCAATAACTGTACCATTCCATTTCGTCCATCCACATTTCACCTGTTTGTAACATAATTTGGCGCCTGTCATGTACTGTCCGTCCACCACATTACCAGTGCTGAATCCGAGGGGCCAGAAATTAATCATGACTGTCAGGACAAATTGGAGGTGTCAAATGGCACTGTAATTGATTAACTTTCAAGGCGCCCCACCCCTCTTCTTGTAGCACCATGGCCAGGATCTGTGGGAAAGATCACATCTAGGGCGCGGGCTGCTGTAAGTGTTCCGGCCTTTAGAACTGGAAGGACAATGGGGGCAGAACTTTGATGTGATTTAGCAGTAGGTGTTGCGAGACATTTATGCCCATCAAAGATATTTTTAAAAATCCAATAGTGATTAATGTGGTACTAAAGAATCATAACATGCCAGAAAGAAGTGCACTAGCATAGGTGAAAAGGAATCAAGGGCAGAGTAAGCTGGCATCATTTCTTCGTAAGATCACACCCCTTGACACTATTTTTGTCCATGATAATGCATTAAATTGAAGAAGGGCATTGACCCTCTTTGTGAAAATGTCAGTTTACAGCGCAAGATTTAATGTCTTGTTTTTCTGTTCTGATGCTAAATCGCCCAATACACCTCTCTAGACAAGATTGAAATCGTGAATAAGTGTGTGAAATATTCAAGTTTCTAATGACCAGCCAAGATTGATTATGTAATGGGATACTGGCACTGGAAGTGTTATCATTTGATTACATGTTCATGATTACACACCATGTGAGAGGGACATGCCACTGGTTTTTGTTTTTGCTTGAGTAGAGATTGACAAGAATTGAAAATAAACAGGATGTAATTGTGCTACAGTTGGCTGTTTCTGTGAGAGTGACTGAATTAAAGATATGGAAGAAGTCTGGAAACATCTCACATTGTAAATGCCGGCCATCCATGATGAAGTGTAGCATCAATTGTACATTCATCATCAAGCCTTCCGTCTTGGTCGAAGTGTGTGACTCCCGAGATCCTTCAACTGAATCCTGAACCATAGACCTACTAGGTCACTCTATGTAGGGAAAGTGGAAGTTGTACAAAGATTACTGATGCTGAGGTGTTGTATTAAGTCCAATCCAACTGAAAACTGGTGAATAATTGCAGTTAGAGGCAAAAATTTAAAAAACAGGAAGATTTCTACCTGTCTGTATTTCAGTCACTAAGAGCATATTATCATAGGCTGGGGATATTGATGCAAATATTTTTATACATCATGGTCCTTCTGCCACTTGAAACACTCCTTATTGCTCTGCCCAGGGATTGATATGTTTGCTATGTTTATAATACCTATGATTGTGGTGACATCAGCAGAGACTCCAACCCAAAGCACCTTCTGATCTGGAGATTCTCCCGCCTGAAACCCCTAGCAAACGGGAGACTCCAACTTGATGTGTGCGAAGCGCCAAATTCCTAGGGTTCTAGATGCTCTCTTGTGCTATCTAAGGCTTATTTTTTCAACATACGATAGAAATAAGTAAGAAATCCCTTCCAACGGGAGACAAAGAGCCAGGGCGGGAGAAATTAGATCTCAAACGGAAGAACGGGAGATTTTGCAAAAATGGGTTTTCGGCGGGAGATCTCCCGTCGAAAACGGGAGAGTTGGAGTCTCTGCATCAGCATTATCTATGGATTCATAAAACTTCTCAGTACATGTAAGCCACATGACTTGCAAGTCAGAATTTAGATTATGTGTATACGTATTTTTTTTTGGTTTTGTTAACAGTCACGTCCTAATTTTTTTTTCCTCTTGTATGTTGCGGTACTGTTTCGACAGCAAGGGTAATCTGCATGTAGCGCCATACTATGTCTTCCATTATGCAGCATGCGTGTTGATGGGGAAATTGATAGCGATGTCGTCAATATTTTGGAGTGCAACCCTCGGGCGCCACCGAATTCCCCCCGGGGAGGGGTGCATCAGTGATATCCCATATTTCACGTTGCAATATCTCTCTCCCTCTCACACACAGTGTGAACTTTTGAAGATTCTGTTGTGTGTCCATAGTCTCGGCCAACCGCAGCATCCTGGAAAGCCCTAGCAGTGACCCTTGACCCCAGCATGGCCCATTGAGGGGCTAACGAAGCATGGTGTGTGCAGCGGTCCATGGTACCCCATCAATTAAAGGGGACAATTCATCAAACCATTTTGCCGAAATATCCAGACGATTCAAGTTCCTAAATCATGCGTGAACACATGGCACCATGCAGCTTTTTCAGGTGGCTTTTTGAGGAAGAAATTGCAGAAAGAATCTTGAAAAAAAAAAGCAAAAAAAAAAAGCTCATAAATTACCAAAGTGTCAATATATCTAGCTCAAAATGAATTTTGCAGGGTGGAATAAAAAGGAATTTGTCGCAGGTCCTGCCCTACTGCTATATAATGAAGAAAGATTAATGTTATTTTTTTATTGGAAATAAGTAAGCTAAAGAAGTCATTTATTAGTCAATGAATCAACATTTGTCATCTGCTTCTTATCTGAATTTGGTAGAGATACACTGGCACACTGGTAAATGCATATAATAGAAAAACCTGTGATAGTGTGAATAAATTACCCTGACTTATGCCCTATATTCCATACCATGATGCGGTATTTGAAAGGAAATAAGTCAGTGCTAAATTTTGATTGTGTCTGATGATGAATGGCACATTGTCATCGGTATTAGGTAAGAATTTGCCTCCAAGAAGAGCCAAACGTGACCCATATTTGACAGTCAGCATTTGCTGTGAATAAAAGTACCCTTGGTCATCCGTAAAAGATGAAACGATGCTTCTGGCCTTTTCACACATCAGTCATCTCTTTTAGAGCTTTGCAGTCAGAGGATGCATTAATCAACTCACTTCTGGCTCAGAATTAAGGTTTCCAAACAACTTTCAGGGAGTTTCAGGCAGTTCATAAATGCAAAGCTCTCTTGATTATGGAGTTTAGAGACACGTTTCTGAAACGCCAAAAAAAAAAAAAAAATTGTGATTGCAAATGCGTTTGAGCCAGAAACGTGTTTCTGTAGAGTTGATGACTGCAAAGTGGTTTTGAAATGCATTTATGGCTTGGACAACCTGCCCACGCCAATCACTGCCAACTGTATGTAGGCCTACACATCTCTGCACTTTGGGTCAAACTGTGCGATGGAGCTGCACGGCGATGAAGGTCTTCCAATCAACTCATGACAGATTTGATAAACGCAACAACTCGAGAGAAGCGATTCTAAAAGCATTTGTAAACTCATTCTGATAGTCATTTGAAAAAAAAATGGACAGGTAATTTCTTTTTAATACTCTAAAGCTGAAAATATTCAACAGAGTGAAAGTTCATATTTCGTTTTTGCTGATTTTTTTTGTGTGTGTGTGTGTGTGTGTGTGCAGAAATGTGCCATCTTTACTATCATATATGTTTTCAAAGGTAATATATTCCAAGGGACTAGCTTTCACTTTCAGTCTTTCCAATTTCTGAGAAATTGCCTCTTAGCATGACCTTATTTTTTTAGGTCAAGCTAGCATGTATCATGTTTCAGCTGAAGTATTGGCTTTTTCATTGAGAAATGGTTAAATGCCTTGCCATTTATTTGCATGGTCATTTTTAATGTGAACAAAAATACACCACAAGACACATTGCCAAAAAAAAAAAAAAATTGTGGTTTTCAGGGTGGTAATTTAGACTTTCTCACGAAAAGATGCATGTGAGAGTTGAGTGTGAATTTTGTCACAAGATACCTTCGATGGTACAGTGGAGTATTTCTCACTCACATGACCTGGCACACTTCCCGTCTTAAGCTGCGTTTACACAAATCCGGCATGGGTCATGGAACAGGGTTTTTGCTATGGTGTGCCAAAAGGACCCATGTCTGGTTCTGTTACAGTATCACTTCCCCACTAATAAGTTTGTTACAAAATTGGTCTTCTACTGTTGATTTTGATGCTATCAATTTTGACATAAGAATAACATTGTAGGTGATTTTGTACTGAATTACAGATTCCTTTTTTTAACAGAACCAGATATGGTCCCTTTTGGCGTACTATAGCAAAAACCTGGCCCGTTGCTTGTACGGTGCTCAGTGTAAATGCGCCATTACACTCTATTATCTATTAATGTGGTATTTCTATTTCACTGTTCACTATCTGTGCTTTTATTGTATCCATTTCTGTGCTTTTATTCCATTCATTCTCTATGTTTTTGATCTATTTCTCTGTATTCAATCTTTATTCATTCTCTATTCTGTTGCTTTTTTCCTCTCTATTCACTCGTTGTTCCTGATCTTCTTTCACTCTCTACACTTTATCGGAATAATCATCCCGTTTGTCTCAAAACCATAAAAGACAGAAATGTTACTCTTCTGTTACAACTTACAGCAAATAAGATGTATTCACATGATTATCACATTAGTCATCACTTTAAGCTCCAATAAGCTTATTTCATTTTGTCCTCCCTCTTGTTTAACAAATAAGAGCTTTTAGCTGGAAGCTGCTTAATCAGACAAAGACAGGATCTGACTTTTTTTATTTGGAAAGATTGTTTCCACTATAACTTTGGGACAGGCTCTACAAAAGTCTGCAGCGAAGTGGTACGCATTGTCCTTGGACCGAAAATGTTTGTAATCTTTTTCTCATGGTGCTGGACACAAAGAAAGGAAATGTGTGTGGAAGAGAACTTCACACGCCAAGGTCTGCAAAGTTAATTCTTTTTTTTTTTTCTAGTCAGATCGACAGCCTGAAAATCATCTTTTTTATTTCAGTCCATTTTTTTTTTTTTTTTAAATCACACCTGTGCTACATAGACGTGGCACCGTTTGGCTTGTGTAGTAGTGAAGTTCATTCAAGAAAGTGGTCATGCGCTCTTCCCTTGCTCCTTTGCCGTCATTTCACACTACTCTGTGGTGCAAATGGCTTTCGTAAGGTTACTGGATGCAGATTTATTCCTGTTTTCATTATCAGCAATATGTGGTATTGAGTTGATTGTGCACGGTCTATGCCATGTTTTTGCATGGCATCAGTTTACGTCTCTATGAGTTGATATTAGAAATTGGAGCTTGCATCTCATTGATACGTGCGAAGTAATGAGCAGATGAAAAGATGGGGGGGGGGTGGAGGCAGTTAGTGCTCTGGATGGCACCAATGAAAAGTTACATGAATATGCCATGTGTCGCAGATCAGCACATGTGAAGGTGTATATTAGATTTGCAGAGGCAAATTGTGAATCGAACAAGAGGAAGAAAGATGTTTGGGATGAAGCAGAGAGAGATGGAGAGAGATCAGCCGAGACCATCGAGGGCCCGTAACCCAGAAGACCGCTCACACGGTAGTGATGAGCATCCAATCCATCCATCAGCGCCCACATGTCACCTTTCCCAGGTGGATTGGCCGGTCCTGGCCGATAATGATGCCACCTCACATGCCATCCGCCGCCATATGTTCGGGAGTCCTCTTCGCCTAGCAGGCAGAAACGAACAGGATCGCAATCTCTATGCGACAATTGTAAGCCATTGTCTTCACTCCGAGGTACCAGTGCCTCCGCCTCGTCTCTAATGGCGTTAAAATGTCAAATTCCTCTCTGAGCAGCTGACATCAACTTGCTAATATCAGTCTGATCGTGCATAGTCCTGCTGAATGTTTAATATCGTCGAGACTCTTCAGGAATGGAAACTTCCAATCATGAAAAGCAGAGTAAAGGATGTTGCCCTGTGAGATAACGGGCAAGTCTGATTATGTTTAAATGTGACCCTGCACCTCAAAACAAGCAAAAAGTCGCCAGACATGAATTTTTAGTTAAGACCATATTCTGAAAGAGCAGACTTTAAGCTTTAAAATGATGTATAACTCAAATCAAATGGACTCTCCTAACCTATCTAAATACTGGAAAGAAAGCACAAACTCAGGAAAAGTGTGAACTGAGAAAAGAGGCTCTGAAGTACAGTGTCTATTCAAGCGCTTAATCTTTACCAAACTGTGCTGGCTGTGTGATAAATGGGACAAAAAACAGGAAGTAAACCACCACAGTAACAACAATAAAGGGATTATCAGATTAAACTCAAATTCAGCAGGCCTCATTAACACATTCTGTCCATAATTAATGCCAACTTTCAAAGCAGTAGCACTATCCTTTCAAAAGTTATTAGAGTTGAAAGTGAAGAGTGTGGACAAGGTTTTTCGGAAATGAAAAAGGGATTGTAAAGACACACCTAATCACACTATTCTACCAAAAATGTTCGAGATGAACTGCTAAAAAACACACTTTCCTGCCCGTTTTATGATATCAAATTTTAGCATAATGTAAAAGAAGACCCGCTCTTTCAGAAAATATGAAAAAGTCAAGTTCGGCTAGGTTGACCCATTTCACTTATTTCAGTCCTCACGCAAAATCAGTGTGTGCGACTTTATGTTCGTTTTGAGGTGCACGGTCACAAATATAGAATAAACGATGGTAACCCACCCCTCCCCCCCCCCCACAAAAAAAATGGAGCACTGTGTGAGTGAGAATTATTTATTTGCAGACACTTCTGAGCAGGTAACTCCTTATAACCTGCCTTATCATCTCGAGAAAACTGGAACATGAGCCGAATTGTTAAGCAGAAGAGGTATTAAATAACTTCATGAGAGTTGGAAGGGTAGATTTGATTGCATACTAAAGGCATCAGCGTAGATACTGTTGTGAGAAAGTAGCCATTTTGCAGAGTTGACTTCCAGTTTTTGTTTCGCATGAAAACATATCATGCCAAGAGATAATGTTTCCTGAATACATGTTTGTTCAAGTTTATACTGGATATTTGTCTTGGTCATGTGAGACATGCTAACTGATATTAATCAGAGAGTTAGTGTGTTTGTAATTCAGACATTGTGTAATTTCTTCAAATTTGAATTACCTTTTCTTTCTTTTTACTTATTTTTCTTTTATTTTCTATTTTGTGTTTTTTTGATGTGGCAAATTCTCGATGTTGACTGGATTGGGCGATCTCAGTTTTGTGTTTGGTTTGTTGTTTCTGTACTCTTTATTTTGTTTCCAATGGCATTTTTCCCCCTGAATGTTAAGTTGAAAGAAGGGACGAAATAAAGCTTTAAAAAAAAATGAGTCTTCTAATTGCTACACACACACAAACACACCCACGCACACAAGAGAACAATAAAATAAAAAAAAAACAACTTTAATCAGGGCAGAATTGAAATGAAGGATAGAATCTACTCTTCGCGGCCAACCTCGAGCCCTGTTGCTCCCCGTCACCTGTTCCATTCCAACATAAAATAAGCTCATGATTCACAGCTTATCACCTGGCTTGGGAGACATGCCCAGCGAGATGCGTTTTTAAAGACCCTCTTACCCCGCGTTCACATTGGTCCCCGCGACGCGGGGACAGCCACAAGAGATCTTATCTTTTTTACGACTGACCGTTCACATTGGTATCTCATCTGTCCCCGAGCTGTGGGGGCATTTTGGGGCTTGGAGCGAGCTCTGCCACTTGAATCCAGGCATAGCGCATGCGCACATTTGATGACCACAGCTGGACGTTATCAATTGCGCCCCAAGGTCACTCTCCCCTCCAAATCTTGTCCCCGTACCCGACTTGCTTCGCGGGGACGAGGGGACAAGTCCCAGCGAGCGTTCACATTATGGTTTTTGAGGAGAAAGTCCCACAGCTCGGGACTTTCCCCGCGTCGCGGGGACCAATGTGAACGCGGGGTTACTGCCATCATCCTCCACTCCGCTGTGGCGATGAGATCACAGATCCAAATATGATTGCAGGATTCTCATCCAGAAACAAATGGGCCATGTTCGCTCTTCACCCCGGTTCTGTAAAATTGGAGTGCAATTCCATATCACTTTCCATGTTGGCTCTGATTTAAACAAGCAATGAGCAAAATCTTATGAACGCAGTGGTGAAAGTTTCGGTGAAGTTGCACCTAAAAGAAGGTTATGAAATAAAGTGTCCCAATGGTACGTGCATTCTCGAAATGATGACATCAGGTACAGGTGTATAACCACATGTACCCAAATTTGAGGGGATGATAATGTCTACACCACAGAAAGTTTCCATAAAGCTGTACTGAATTTCAGTATAAAACCTAGCAACAGTAGCTTTTTGGCAGAAAGGGGCTGCAGTTGACTGAATGCATAATTTTAATGATATTTTTATGTACACATCAAGTGGGAGTGTTGCGAGGAGTAGCATCATTGCCTCAGCCAATTTGCCTGTGTGTTTTTGTGCCCAATATTTCTATCCAATGAAAACGTGTGAAACTGTTAAAGGGATGGTACAGTATTGATGGAGATGAGAATTGGGCTTTTAAGTTTTTGCGAGATACCAAGAAAACATTTATGATTAGTACAGAGCATACCATTTGAAGAGGAATTCAAAGTTTATTTGATGAAAATCGGGTTTGGAATGACTGAATTATCCAAAAACAAAGTAAAACAAAGCGATCGTAATAAAGTGTGGGTCCCACACTTTATTAGAATCGCTCTCTTTTGGATATCTCGGCCATTTCAAAACCAATTTTCATCAAATAAATGTTGGATTCCTCATAGAATTACATTCTCTTTCATATTTCATAAGAGGTTTCTCATTATCTCACCAAAAGTTGTTAGAAACCTGAAATTAGGTCTCAACCAAAACTATATGATCCCTTTAAAGTCCCATAACTTTGCGATTCTTTTTTTTTTAAGCCTGATTTCCCATTCTGTTCATCAATTATTACTCTCTTTACCCAGGTCACCTTGAAAATGGTATGGAATTGCATTTCAAGGCATAATTTCTCACCGAAAGTGAAGAAGGAAGTGAAATTCAATACAGCCCCTCTTGAATAGTTTTTGTTACTCTTTACGTGTTAGCCACACCTAAGTTTCTTACAAAATCAATATTTTTGCAGAAGGAGAAAGGATGTTGATATACCCCCCCCCCCCCCCATACGTGACTGGCATTCATGCACGCAATGGATACTTGTCTCTCAGGACAAGAATTTGACACCACCCTATCAATGAGGAGAGCAGTTGATGAGTCATAAGGTTATTTTAAGAGCATTCACTTTTTCAGTGTAAAAAGTTGGTATATTGATTAAAAACAGATTATAGATGAATTCTGATTTTTCATACCAAAAACGAGATCACTTTCTGGCCTCACATCTCGTATCCTTGTTTGTGGCTTTTTTGCTCACGGAATCTGTAGTCGCTTTCTGGAAGTTTGTCAATTGTATGCTTGTCCATGTGCATTAGAAAGAGCTTGGGACCTTTAGATTACCTTTGTGCACAAATTACCATCAATCTTGACTCTGATGCACTTTTCCTTCAACAATGCTGCAAAATTAAGCATACTATTGAATTTGTAATTGATTTTTAATTGGAGCAAATTGGATAGGTCTTTATTCTGGGAAGGATTCAGAGAAAAGTTCACCAGTGAAGCTGTAGGTTCCCAGTGAAGAGGCTATATATAGTTTGCATAGCATGTACATTTCTTTTAAGCAATATGTACATGTAGTATACTGTATGTCCCCCCCCCCAAAAAAAAAAAAAAAATACAATGTGGCCCACGGCAATGATATCTTTAAAAATAGTGAATCAATCTAAATACAAATTCAGGATATGAAACTATAACTCATTGCCCACATCTTACAGAAAACCCCATTCGATTTGCTTCAGTGGTCAAAGAGAAATGAGGAATTTTGTAGAGGATGTCAGGAATCTCTTCCGTCCAATTCTGTCTATTATTCACACAAAAGAGCATTGAATTGCTAAAATTGGAAGAATCAGACTCATAACATGCTTTACAACAATCCATATTTCTCTGTGACCGCTTAACCAAATTGAATGGGGTTTTCTGCAAAATAGAGCTAAAGTGTTATATTTTAAGACTCTGAAGTAGTATTTAAAAGAATTAATCATATTGGGTATTATCAGTGCGAACATGTGATTGTAATTTTTGGGGGACATACTGCAGTAAGTCGCCCAAAAAATTACAATTAGATTTTGGAATTGATAACACCCAATATGATTGACTTGTTTGAATTCTACTGAAGGGTCTTGAAATATAACATTTTAGCTCTGTTTTGCAGAGAACCCCATTCAATTTGGTTAAGCGGTCACAGAGAAATGTGGATTGTTGTAAAGCATGTCATGAGTCTGATTCTTCCAATTTTAGCGATTCAATGCTCTTGTGTGTGAATAATAGACAGAATTTGGACGGAAGAGATTCCCGACATCCTCTACAAAATTCCTCATTTCTCTTTGACCACTGAAGCAAATCGAATGGGGTTTTCCGTAAGATGTGGGCAATGAGTTATAGTTTCATACCCTGAATTTGTATATAGATTGATTCATTATTTTTAAAGATATCATTACGGAGGAACCCGTTGTAATTTTTTTTTTTTTTTTTTTTTTTTTTACATACTGTATAGTACCTTAAGGGTAGTATTACTTTCAAATTATACCTTATTTTGGAAATTAACACATCAAACTATTAGCCATGATGTTTTCTAATGAAGAAAAAGCAAAAGAAGGAAGATGGTGGGCTGAGTTCAGTTTGTTGCTTTAGAATATCAAAAACACGAAAAGTCTTTGTCCTAGACTAGTAGGCATCTGTGGATGATGTTATAATGGCTTGGCAGTGTCATATGCTAGACAGACAGACAGACGGTCTGTTAATACCTTCTTCTCCCCTGTCTGTTCATTTGGTTTTTAATGTGTCAATTATCTCTTCATGTGCTAGTTTCCCCCAGGGGCCTACTTCTTCCCTCTCTCTCTCTCTCTCTGCCTCTCTCTGTGGCTGCACCTTTTCTACAACTTGGCTCGCCAAGAAGCACTTCTTTTCCTCATTTCATCCTTCCCCTTTTTTAGCCGATAAGCCCCCGAGACATCGTTCCAGTACAGGTGCAACACTGCTCTTTTTCTCTGTCTTGCCCATGAGAGTTTCCAGCAATCAATTAAAGGAGAAAGGGGAAAAAGAAGCTTTAGCAAAGGATCACCATCTCTTCTCCCCCCCCCCCCCAACACACACTGCCTAGAAAATGTGATGACATCATTTTAAAAGCTACACATGCATCTGTTCAGAGCCAGCAGTATGCCAACTTACCTCCACTCAATTATAGAAAAAAAAGGGGGAAGGAGCTATGGCAAAGGATCACCTTTTCCCACCCCAACCACCTCAAAATATGATGACATCATATTTAAAGCTAAACATGCATGTGTTCAGAGCCAGCAGTGTGCCAACTTACCTCCAATCAATTATAGAAAAAGGGGTAAAATAAGCTGTGGCAAAGGATTACCCCCTCCCCCTCCTCCACCTCAAAATATGATGACATCAAATAAAAAGCCAAACCTGCATCTGTTCAGAGCCTTCAGTGTGCCAAGATGTGACTAGGACATTCTAAGGACACACCTTTCTGATGGCCACATCCAAATACGGTTTTCACATTGCCGCTGAAACACTTCGATGTTAAAATGGAAAGGGTCTTATGACTATTGATCTTTTTTGGCAATGTTTGTGACTTACAGATCGTGCTTCCCAGGTTACATGCTGTGGGTGGGACTTTAGAGTGATCATTTCAAAGTTTTAAAAGCTTATGTAGCAACTCAAAGATATCTACCTGCTTTTGCTGTCAGTTAGGTAATATATGTAGTGCTAAAAATAAAAAAAAAATGGCAAAGAAAATGTTTTGAAAAATGTTGATGAACGTTGCTGTGTATGCCATAAATTTTGCGAGATTTATGTTGCTGCAACTTTCATGACTAAAGTACTGTTTGCAAATTTATAGATAACACTCAAGATTACTAAATCTGATCTCGACATGAATGTGACATGCTCACATACATTTCTCCACTCATTACTGTACTGTATACGCCGTTATTTTCGTGTACAGATATTTTCACGAGATGTTGTTTTCGCGAATCGATGCCGACGCTTACGTTAATGCTCTATTAACAAAGCGCATGGAGACAATTTCGCATGTTGTTAAATTCGCGATCCAACTGCAATTCGCGAAATTCGCGAAAATTAAACCCTCGCGAAAATAACGGCATATACAGTACTCCATGGTCGCGAATTTAACCACTCCTGAAATTATCGGGAAGTCCTGATTCACACACACACACAAAAAAAAAATAGGCTTGTTAAAAAGAATGGAGCATACAGTATTGGTTATCCAAGAGACAAAATCTCATGATGTTTATAAAGCTTAAAGAGAAATATCATGGCAGCGTATGGATACTTTTAATCTATCATTCTTTCACATTACATGGGAAACTGGCATGTACCACCGATTAGACTTTCTTGTTTTGTTTGTAGATATCATTAGCATTTATGATAAAGATATACAAGCAGAACTTCCAGGACATGTTTGTTTTGTTGCACTGTTTTTTCACAGGCGCAAATGGTATTACTACGAAGATCTGTATGCCATATCAAAAAGCCAGGCACCTAAGTTTCGATGGAACCATTAGAATATTAGATAAAGATGAGGAAAGTGGACTATTTACTTTGAACATTATCGTATGTTATCATATTGCCCTTTTTATTTGTGAGTGAAACCCACTTCTAACTTGGAAAATTTCTCTGGTCATACTTCCTGTTCAAAGAAGTTTCATTTGAAAAAAAACCAAAAAAACATATGATTTCCTGTTTATCTTTAAGTATTTTTAAAGCAAAAGAATTTCAAAGCTGAGTGGAATTCTTTTGAAATACTGCTGAGAGAAAAATCGAAAGAAAGTGAAACTGATAACCTTGATAAATAGGTTAGCTGAGTGGAGAATGACTTAATCATTTGTTTATGGTAGTTATGGAGCACAAGTTATCAAAAGTCCTATAACAGCTCAGCCCTGCTCAATATAGTCTATTTATTCTCGTCAATGACAATAATAGTATAAAGGAAACTTGCACAAAATGAGAAGAGTCGGTCGTTAGTGTCACACAGGTTTAAGATGTCTTGAATGTACTTTTAAGAAGGGAGTGGGCGCAGGTTCTTTATTCATTGCTTTCGCTTCAAGTTTATGAGGTGGTTCTAATCTTGTCCCCGCACCAGATAAAGTGATATTAAGTAGTGGAGATACAAAGTATGGTCAAGCGAAAGAGATACATCCTAAGTTACATAAACAATTCTCTTTCTGATTAAATATTGCATGCACTTTATAGAAAGATGACAGTCATGTTTTAGTATTTCCATCGTAATATATTATCAGTGTTTCCGAAAGGGTAAGGCATGCATATATCCTGTAAAAGATACTCAGCAATTGAACAGTGAACAAATATTCAAATTTCTACTGGTCATAATAATCCAAATGAATACAACAAAGATAAATCTTGGTATGTACAAGGCATCACATTTGTACAGTCATACCTTTTAAGCCACACAGTAGCATTGTTGGAATAAAGATATGGTAACCAATTAGTCATTTTCTTACGTCTCGAGTTTACAAAGGATACTGCGAGGTGCATTCATGTTTGTGTCGTCAGCGCAGAGAACAGAAATGAAGAGGTGAAGAAACTGACACAAGATTAGTTGTATCAACCAGAAATAGGAGAGGAGCATGACAGAATAGAGATGGAACCCCTTAGGGTGCCATACTGGGTTCCATATCTGTGGGAAAAATAGTGGTATTGTATGACGTGCGTTGACGACGATCATTTGAATAGTTCCCAGGCGATAGCATGCACAAGAAAATGAATTAATTTCGCAGGGAGAATGCCGGTATCGACACTCTGCAAATGCTTTTGATTGGTCGAGATGCAAACCGATTGTGTGCACGTGGTTGTGTGAATTATCAAGGATATAATCACGATTCAGTCAGTGCATATATATCTATTTTCATTTAAGTATTCATTTATTTGTATAGGTAGATAGAGAGATAAATAGACAGATTGGCAGATAGATAAATAGATATACAGACAGATCAATAGATGTATACACCAGAAGTTTACTGGTTACTTCATATCCCCCCCCCCCCAATAATAAAGTAGGGATCAGATAGCATCATCAATGGAAGGCTCCAACCCTGTGTAGAGTGGTGGCAAGATGGATGGATCAGGGAGGTGCACCTCCCTGGATGGATGTACCAATACCCTGCCTTTGAATTGCCCCATGCCACGCCCCCTTCTCCATTCCTCCTCTTCCTCCCCCCCCCCCCCCCATCCCAAAAAATAACAGTTTGGAAAAGGGAAGCAAGAAGCAGTTACTTAGGCCCCCATCAATGATCTGCTCGAGTGTGAAAACGGTGAAAAGATGATTGATACCCCTTTCTAATTCAATTTCCAGTGTCATCATCATAAGCGTATGCTCTGTAGGAATAATTTCATCCAAACGAGGGAGATAGAGATTGGGAGGGGGGGGGGGGGGACTGGAAAGAAGCTCAAAATGCATCTTAGCCGGCTGACATTTCTCTTCTCTTCCTCGGCTAAGTATTCGCACAGATATAATCTGCAGAAATACCCTGGAAGACTGGTTATAATGTCAGGCTGGTCTTACTGATTGCTCTTTGAATCATAGGGGAGTTGGGTTTCCCAGAGTCGTGGAGGCACTTTTCAAGTGGCTTTTGCTTTCATGGATGAGGCTTATCATTTGCGCTAACCCTTTTTTCTCCCCCCCCCCCCCCCATCTCCAATTTACCACCCAATGAAGAGCTTAGAGCCTTTGAGATGGAAGTAGTGTTGTCTATGTTTTAACCCCCCCCCCAAAAAAAAAAAAAAAATAATAATAATAATAATAATAATAAATGGATAATAATAATAATAAGCCTACAACCTAGCAATGGCATGAGCCTGGTAGTTGTAGAAGGCCCAGGAAATTTTGAAGGAAGATTTTGAAGGAAGTTGATATCCCATCTCATCTGGGAGTATCGGTCTTTTGTACGAGTTTTTCCCTGAGATGGATTCATGCTGCAGAATATGTCATGTTCGTAGGTCATGTAGGATGCCAATCTGTCTGAATTCAATCCTCTGCAGGCAGAGATTAGCTCTCATAGCACCCAAATTTCTACGAGAAGATAATTTCCTTCTTGTCTGCAGTTTTAATAGATGTTTGTATGTGTGCATGTGTGTGGGGGAACCCACCATTACAGTATGCATGACCCCATTGTGTCAAATAGAAGAGACACCTGAATGAAAGAAATTTCTGTCTCTTGGTCACATGTGGCAGTGGATTTTATGTTTTTGCTTTTGTGGTATAGGGGTTTGATTGTGCTGATGGGTAAGTGGGGGATTAAGGGGGTGGGTGAGAACACACACACACACACACACACACACACACACACAAAAGTGTGAATGAAAGTCTGCTAATGTGCTGAGGATCACCCCCTATGCCTAGAGTGCTGTTGACATCCATTATGCAGTTTGGAGTGGAGAGTGAGGAAGCAGCCACGCATAAATCCATACTCATGTGCGCGCCTGAGGGCGACATAGATGCACATTGGAGGAGCGACGTCGGCGAGAAATGGATATTATTTGTGTGATGCTTCACCCAGTGATAACGACTTGTGTTGCTTTGCGAACAAAGTGCTCAGTTGCTTTGAACCTACATTTTTTGTTATTTTTTTTTTTCAGAATTTACCCCTTCTCATGAAGGCACAGAGTGGTTTTCTCTGATCACAACTGTGCATTATCGAGAGCGAATTTCATCCGAGCTGTTGATTTTTGAAGAGAAACGTTCCCTCTCTGCCTGAAACTGATGATGGTTGTTCACTGACTTGAGTGTGTTTGAGCTATCATGCTTTCAAGGAAGCATCGGAGGAATTAAGTCCCGAGGTGAAAGGGAAAATCAATCACCTACCCTTTGATTTCCTTTATGAAAGCGAATTTTATAAAGGATGAGGAGGGAGAAGTCTCTATACTCATTCAGGCTATGTCGCCGCTCTTCAAAAAGTCCCTGAGCTAATTAATGAGCCACTCTTTCCTTGCTGTATCACCTCTGATGATAATAGCAAACTGTCACGAGAATGCGCTCCTATCAACCACCAATACCACGACCCATTCATGATGAGTGACATTAATAGAACAAAGGTCCTTTTATGTGTGAAGAAAAACTGAAAGTGGTGTAACTCATCGGTATGATAAAGGCAATGAAAGTGTATCGGTCAGACAATAAGTAGATATCAAATAGGCTAATAATATTCAATGAAAAGCACATCTCGAGGTTCTTTGAATATACAGTATGTGTAATTAGCAACAGCTTTCCTGTGTAATTGCCAAGGTGAATACAGACCAATTGTCCCTTTATGACTTTATTAGTAGAAACAAAACATTGTCATCATTACCCACCCACTTCACTCCTTATTCATATTCAATGCCTATATTGATTACATCTTTATATATCTATACTCATTTAATGACTGTTATCCCATGGGCTAGACTTGCACACTGTGTTATTCCCCACAAATCTACATTTGTCTTCCTCAGACAGGATGTAATGTATGCGGAAACATGTTGTAATGTTGCACGATGTTGTATGCTCTGCAGTTCCTGATCGATTTTAAGTTCCTTTTCTTAAGCAGTTCTGCAGGCAACCACTATGGTATTGCAGCAGGTCCCCCCCCCCCCCCCGCCCCCTTCCCCCGAATTGTCCAGCACCTTTTGCAGAAATGTGTGTTTGATAAACACACTGCATTAAAAGAAATAAACTAGGAAATTCAAGCAAAATAGGATGGTAACATTTTCACCATTTATATAAATGCTACTTAAAGTTTAAATGTCACTCTGTATTATTAAGGAGAATAACTAAAATATTTTCAAGTCGAACAGACATCATTTAAAGAAAATAGAAATATTTTAGAATTTCATTGCTTCATGTTTCCATAAAAATAGGGATATTGCTGGCGACCATGCATTGAAACCTAGATGATCACTCCTTTTCACTTTTTCTTTCTTCATTTTTGATTCCCAGATGAGTTTTACAGATTTATTCAGTGTTTCACCCTCCAGGTGTTTTTCTTCTCCGCTCTGTTCTCCAACAGCCCCCCACTTTGTCGGTGATCCCATCGAGTACAACGGCAAGATGTATTTCTTCTTCCGAGAGGAGGCATCAGAGGCCAGCAATGTGGAGAAGATCGTCTACTCCAGGGTGGCCCAAGTCTGTGTGGTAAGTCAGCAGTAAGACAGGCTTAGTTTTAAAGGTTGAGTGTGGTAATGTGGAGCGCCCTCTGGAGGCAATTAGACTCCAGTTTTTGTTGGGTTTTTTATTGGGGGGGGTTCTGTTTTGTTTTTATTTGTTTTGTTTTATTTTAGCTGCCATTGTGGCATGATAATGTTGCTGCAAAATTTTAGACAGTCTGACTGGTTGAGGGGCAAAGTGTGAGTATGGAGTGGCAAGCTGTGCTCATGTGTCTTTCGGAATGGTTGTATTTGATTTGATGGTTTCAACTAGCTGTGTAAGTTTTACCTTCAACTCAGTGGTAGATACTTGGCAATTGTAAAAGGATATGTAGTATGCTAGTGAGAAGCTTGAAGCAACACTTGCATTACTGGTATGATGCTATTATATATATGTCTCAAACACAAATGGTGAACTGTACACCCAAAAAGCATTTCATTCACTGGTATTGTTCCCATTCTCTTCAGAGTAAATAGCCATTGTTAGTGAATAGTTTGTTTAATGTGGAAGTACAATGAAATGCTTGTGGTTGTGTGCATATAGGCCTACATGTATGTTTATACATGCATATGTTTGTGTGTGCATATAATATGTTAATTTTTTTGTTGTGTTTGTGTATTTATGTGTGTGTGTACATGGTGTATGCATTTGAATGTATACGTGTGTAAGAGGTATTTTACAAGCACTCCAGGAAAGATTACATGTACCAAGCCTAGCGCCTTTCATCATGCCTATGTTGTATTCGCACGACTGTGTTAAACATTCTCTACGGCGGCGCAGTGCGAAGTAGGTTACATTGGCAATGTCTTACGCCTCGGCCCCCGAAGATCCGGTGTGGTGCGCAGGCCAAGCGAGAAGTGACCACTCACGGGCAGTGGCGTGTGGTCAACCGGAGAGGCAGAACGGATGGGCGTCTCGCCGCCCACCGCTGTGGTTCAAGAGAAGAGGTTTCGGCAGACCCCTTAATCCAGGTTCACTTGGAGTTTAACGCCATTGACACCAGCTCAGAGTAGAATCTGTGAGAAAAGATTTACGTAGTAAAGATTTAGCAGCTGGTACTTCTTGGAGTAAAGAAAAAGAGGATTCTGTTGCAACCAGTATTGAAACTAGTTGCCTCTTTTGGTAATTCTGGACTTCCCCCTGGTTCTTCACTCCCTAAACTCCCTGCTCGTATTCCACTCTACCTCATGTTGTTCCAACCTCATTGGAGGAACTCGTGTCGAAAGGTATTGTAACCCTATACACAAAATAACAAAAATATAAATACTCGTGGATATCATAACAGGAAGAAATTATTTTGTTATGGGAGGAAAAATGTTTTTTTGGTGTTTGATTTGTTGATTGATTCATGGCAAAACTGCATGCAGACATAAATGTAATCATCTGACACATTCATCTTTTATATATTGACAAACAAGGAAATAACAAGGACTAATGTGCTGTTCTAGTGCCAATCATCATGACAAAATCTCCATTCATCTTCATGCAAACATTCTTAGAGCTTACATGACCGGACATTAAAATCCTCTGTTTTCCTTGGCCCCCAGAGCTATTGATAGAGGCAATTTACAGAGCAAAAGCAGGTTAATGGTAGCTTATTATGATCTCATGGTCTAGAAAGCAAGCAATTCTGTTGATATTTTTATCACACTCTGCAATTTTATGATCATATGAAAAGTTATAGGTCATTGATTCAGCAGTACATGTGGTCTTTACATTCCAAGTGGGGGAAACAAAACCTCTAGAAAATATTAATTGGAAAGAACTTACATGTAGAACCTTAAGGAGCTTTTGTGGATTATGACCATGAAATAGAGATCTGAGTTCCCTCCTTCAACTTGTAGGGAACGAGCTGATTTCGCTATAACACATGTTTCATATAGACACCTGCCCGAGTATACTCGGGATTAATCTTCAAGGGGTTAACTTTTCTGGCTGCAGGGGTTGTGCCCCTGGGCAAGACACTTTTTCCTCATCGCCTTGTCCTTTTAGAGGAGACTTCTAGCTGTCAGTTCTGTGGTTGCTGAGACGAGGCTCGCTTTATAGCATTCATTTTTTGTGTAATTGTGGCCGCATGAAATGAATCATTAAAAAAAAAAACCCTCTAGTGAATACCAGCCTCATTCTAAACTGGTCTGATATTCTAAGAGTGTTTTGTCACAAGTGCAATTTAAAGATTTCATTTCTGTCTCTGAGATACAAAGTCACATTTTTTTTTTTCAATATAATGCAATTGTATCTGTAAATGGAACAAGAAACTGAGTGGTCCAGAAACAGACGTCTGATTCAGGATGCTACAAGATGTATCTTCACATGTTGTTTATCATTTTAACTCGGCCTAAACGTACATAATAGTTTTCAAATCTTAAGATGCCATGTATTACCACTTTCTAGTTATGGAGGTAAGAGATCCATCATTTTTCTCTCCTCTCAGCCAATTTTCATGGAGAATGCATACAATGTATATATATATATATGGTACCTTGAATTCATTTCATCACGATGAAATATTGCATGCAGTGCCAAGCTGTGTTGTATATCGGCCGTGAATCAAATTTTGTAAAATATCAATATTTATATGGGGCAATGTTTGCTGGAGGTGAGTCACTCCTGATTAATGGCAAGAAACTCATCTCAACTCTGTCCTCGAAATACTCTCGTTTCATTGAGCTCAGCCATGGGTGCGCATTTCTCATGGCAAAATATAATGATCTTCCCTCATCAATATTAGGAGTATCGCTGGGGCTCACTCCAGCTTAAGCATACGGCTCAATGTTTCGTCTCTCCATAGAGCTATAGCGAGGCAAGTTTATTCTTAGACTGGCATAATAAAGTATGGCGGCAAAGAGAGTGGTAACAAAAAGGTTCTTATTCTTCAGCCTTCAAGCACTGGTTGAAAAAAAAAAATGTGGGGAAACTTCGTTAGAATATCCCATAATCTGGACCCAAATCCCCTTTGTTTTCTCCAATTGTCTGCGCCAAATTGGGGCCAATTTGTATCAGGAAATTATCGCTCATGGGAGAGCATACATGTCTGGCTGGAAAAAGGTCAATGCGCCCCGACAATGATTTCATAATTGTGATTACTTTTCCACCCGTTTCGGCCGCAGCAGCCACGGTTGCCCCGATCGAGTGCAAGGGTGAAGACGTAATTCGTTAGAGCCTGCCTCATTTGTCGGCGCATTATGGGGTTGGACAGATATGATGTATGATATTACAAAGGGGAAGAGAAGCAGAGCACACTGAGCTGCAGAGAGAGATAGAGAGGGAGAGTAGAAAACTGGAAGAGGGCAGCAGAGAAAAGGAGAGAGAGGGATAGAGATGAAGAGAAAAGGACAGAGGTGAAGAGAGCAAGACAGAGATGAAAAGAGCAGGACGGAGATGAGGAGAGAGGGACAGAGATAGAAAGAAGAAATGAGAAAAGACGGACAGAGATGATGAGAGAAGGACGGAGATGAGGAGAGAAGGACGGAGATGAGGAGAGAAGTACAGAGATGAGGAGACAAGGACGGAGATGAGGAGAGAAGGACAGAGATGAGGAGACAAGGACGGAGATGAGAGAGGGACAGAGATGAGGAGAGAAGGACAGAGATGGGGAGAGAGAGAGAGAGAGAGCGCTGAGGAGAGTGGGATGGAGATGCGTGTTTGTTCTGTCTTCAATGGACTTGTCTTGATAAACTAGTCTGTGGGTTAATATATATGTGTATGTATGTATGTATATGTATATGTATGTGTATGTATGTATGTATATATGTATGTGTATGTATGCATGTATGTATGTATGTATGTGTATGTGTATGTGTGTTGGTAGAATGTCAGCTTGGTGTGCATGCATCATCTCTCACCTCTGGGTCTTGGCCAGGTTGTGTTTTCATCGTCAGAGGTTAGCGGTTGCAGCTGCCCGTGCCTATGTAGAGCGAGGTAACTGTGCCATGCTGTTAAAGGCTTTTAATATCTCAAAATTTGACATTTTAATGTATCGGGATGGAGGGGGAGCTAATGTACTCACTACCCACTTCTCCTGTTTCGGAAAATCTCCCCCGGGACGGTTGTATATGAAGGGAATATTAGAGGCATTGGTTTTGGAGGGCAAAATTTGTGTTGATGTACACATGTGGTTACTCTCAGTACTGCTTTTGATGTCAATATGTATTCTGTGTGAATAATTGATATAAAGGAGGATTTGGAGAAAACCGTTTCTTTTTCAAAATTGGATATTGGTTATGACAGGTACAGGGAAGCGAATGCCTCATTTTCAATGCGCAGCATTCTACAAAACTTCTTTACTGTCAATATTCATTTTAACTGCAGAATGGAGATTGGCCTCGTCATTTTCATGCACGCGCATGTGCAGATACATCATGTTTGCACGTACTGAAATATGATATATAGGTCTACCGGTACTTCCTCATTAGTGTGTCTTTTAAAAGCATATTTAGGATGACTGCACTTTACACTTATTTTTATGTGAGTAATCAATATCAGATCAAATTTATATGAGTAAGAATTATAAAATGTGGATGATATAAAGTATTAGTAATGTTGCCCCAGTATACTCTACATTTTGAGCAAAGTTTGGGGGTTGGATTTATAACCACTTTCTTACATATCGTTGGTGGGGTGACAAAACCTCGTATCTCAATATTTGGTGAAAATGAGTTTTCTTCATTATATTGAAGCTAGGAACCATTACTATGTAATTCCCAATCCTTATATGCCCATCTGCAAAAATAAGGTCACAAATGATAAATAAAAGTTGGCTGTTTCCATTGACTTACATGTTATGGCAGCCATGTTTTTTAGCTTTCCTGAACATTTGACATTTTTGAGATACGATGTTTTGTCACCCCACCAACGATATATCCTCATCAAATTCTTTCTGTGTCATATTTGTGCCATCATCATCTCCTTCTTAAGTTTAGTGTGATTTGACTTGATATTTCATTCAGCAGTATTAGGCCCTAATATCTAAGACAATATCTGCGTTCAGATCCACCGAGCGTACATGGACGTTTCTGGTGGGTTGTTGTTGTTGTTGTATTTATGTGAAACTCTTTCTTGATGTTCCCTCCACCTCCCCGTCATCTTGAATGCCGGGCACGGAGCGGATAGCTTCTTCAGCCCCACTTCCTCATCCCACGCATGAGAAATGATGCAGTGGCAGGAGTTAATGGCCAAGATGCAATTTGCGCAGAGCGCAAACATATTTAATCAGACGCCATCGCGTATTGTGGGGGAGTAACGCCACCTAATTGGTATCACGGCCCGGTTTTTCTGACTTTAGCCGTGGCGGACTTTGCGGGGAGCCCTTGCCCGTCATTAAAATGTCAGTTGCGAGTGCACGTTCAAATTGCCGGGGCCCGGTGGTAATTAACAATTTACAGGCAACTGGCTGTGTCCTAGTCTTACGATACAGACCCACATTGTGTAGTTATATTGTCACCTCACGTCTTGAAGTATATGCCTTTTATGGGTCATGGAGAAGTCAGTCAGATTTTTCACACTCCAGGGGTGTGAAAACAGCAGGCTATTAGGCCGGAGAACAGAAGTCAACATGAATGACATTTGATCAATTTTGTGCATTAGGGCAAAGTTGTCTGGCCAGCCTCGGGATAACAATCCCATTAAAGCCAGCATTTCTCAGAGATTAAAAAGGAAAGAAAAAAAAAAAAAAGGTCCCATGCATCCAGTGAGAGCAGGTTACAGTTGTCCCCACTTTAGGGAGACCGGCAGGAGGTGTGTCCTTGCCACCCTTGTGTGCGGTTCATGGTACAAACTGGGCCAGTGTATGTGGAATGTGATGCTGTTGAAATAACGGGTATGTATGGTGTGTCTCTGTAGCGAGTATTGCTGTGCAGTTTCATGAAGTTCAACTTGAACAGCCACCTCCATATCTTTTTTTTTTTTTGGGGGGGGGGGGGGTGGAGGATGGGGACTGTCACAAAAATAACAGCATAAATAAAAGGGGTAAAAATGAGCAAGCAATTTGGTGCTGGAGATCACGAGAGAGTAGATTATACACGGAGGAAATCATAGTAGAATGAGATTTTTAGAAGCCTGTCGCTGCTTCTCAACTACGTGTAGTTTTGCTTGCTAGAGTATGAGTTGCTCCAGCAAGATCAGCAATTTCAGCATGCTGCCATTTGAGCATAAAATCTAATGCTTTACAGACAGTAGCATAGTGCTGTTTGTTCAGTAACTAGCTATAATGATATTTTCAACAGGCAGGCTGCAACCGAACATATCATTTGTCTGCGTATGATCCAAAGTCTACGATCAAGTCACATATTAACAATTTCCACAGAATCATGTCTTGTTGCGAATCCCAGGCGAGTTCGTCTTTCTTCCTGCCCGCCCTTGGCTGTAGTGAAGATGAACAGATGAGGAAATGTGATTGATATTTCTACTTCTTGCCAGGAGCACACTTCCCTTGGAAAGGTCGCGGGTGCCCTGGATTCTAGGATAGGGGTCGTTTCTTTTCCTTGACACTGCCACTCCTTGTCACATGGAAATGGAAGCATGAGCCGTTTGTTTAACATTGCTTGCACTGCATAAATAGAATGAGACTCCTATGAAGCAGGTTTATCCTTTTGCATCCGTGCCAAAAAAATTAAAAAAACATCAATAACCAAGCAGGATTGTGTTTGGATAAAGTTGGTGTTAGTGTTTACAAATTCTTGAAAACTGAGCCCTTGACTTACACACAAACACACACACACACACACACTCACACTCACACACACAAAATCAGCACAATAGGCCTATGTCTCATTTTCATTTTGTATGTATGTGTGTGTATGTATGTGTGTCTGTGTGGGTTTAGAAGAACTTTTCCTTGTCTGTGTTTACAGATCTGGATTTATCAACAAAGCATCTTGTTTCTTTGAGACATGTTTGAGGGACTCTCACACAGAAAGGGCCTCGAAATAACAAATATATGTGATATGCATTATAAGATATTTTTCATGTTTATTATACATGTCACATGCTTCCTAACACTAAAGAGAATTTCATTGCCATGCTAGATTATAACAAAACATCCAACACGGATCAGGCTTTGAGCCGACTGTATGTGCTCAACATCTGCCAGAGCTACTTTTACAGCATGAAAATTCCTTGTGTGTGTGGTTCTTCCCTGTATCTTGCTCGAATTTCTTGTGTTATCTCCCACACATCACAGCATGAATGTTTAGATGTGGGTAGAGAGATAAGGTAAACAGCTTGGAGGGGTTAGAAAAAGACACTTTTCAGACGTAATGACCGACCCGGGGCCTGCAGCGTGGTGGAACCGTAACTCTTTACGAGTTTCACCTCACCTGCAACCCTGACAGAGCCTCTTAGTCTTGATGTGAGTGTGAGAATGTATGGGAGTAGTTTAGACAGACAGACAGACAGACAGACAGACAAAGTGTCGTGTACACTCCAGTGCAAACAGGATCACTGGCTGTCAGGCGTACTTGGAATATTACAGCCAGATGCTTTCAAGGACATAACCTGTCAGGTAAATCTCAGGAGGGGGGGGGGGGGGGGAGGCATGAGGGGCAAACCTTGTGTTCACAGCAGACCGATAGATTACACCACCAGGTCTACCTTGACGATGAAGAATATCAGCAGGGGTATGACATCTCTTGCAACCCATCTTGAATGTTTGTTATGAAAAGACATCACTGAGGTATATTAAAGGTCCAGTTTACCTTTGGGAGCAGTGATTTCAAAAATTTTCAAGATATCATATTTGATGCATATGTGTAGGTCTGTTGTATCATAAAACATCCTACCATATAAAATATTTGCAATAAAACCTAAAATATAAGGAGATATCAGGGTTTTTCTCAATAAACCGTAACTGTATACAGTTTAGTCTGGAAAAATTTTTATTATAACTATTGTTCACATTTTGTGTATTTAGCAACACTTAACATCGATTATACGGATTCACATTTTGACAGTGGTTGTTTCTATCCCTAACTCACATTTTAGAACTATTTTATAGCACTAATGCTTTCATCTGCAAATGGTAAATTATGCCTTTAAAATGTATGCCCAACTGAATTTGATTCAGACAGACCTGTACATTGGACCTATAGATAGAAAGATAGATAAATAGATCTAGATAGATCAATAGATAGATAGAGATAGAAAGATAGATAAATAGATAGATAGATAGATAGATAGATAGATAGATAGATAGAAAAGGAAAGAGGGAGGTTCATATTTCAGGATGTCATTTGAAAAAAAAAAAAAACTTTTCTTATTGAAGAGATTTACATTGTACATGGATTCTTTCAGCAGTGATATGGCTCTGTAGTGGGTCATTATTTATCTTCCCAACTGATTGACCAATTTGAAAAACAGAAAAGATTTGTTTTAAAAAGAGAATAGTGAGGCTTTCATTTTATGTTCAGCTTTCCTTGCCTAATTTTATTCCAGAAAATCACCTGAAATGCCAGATTATTAATGCCTTCTCGACTCTTGACAGATTTTTCTTCCTCAGTTGTAGTTTTCCCACTGATTCTTCCGATAGATTAGCTTACATGGCATTTTACATGCAATCCTTAGGTGCGTAGCTTGGAAATGCATACATCATCCAAATTAAACTTCACACTTTGAAGTATACTGGTATGCGCATATGCTCAGTTTTTCGTCTGATGCCCTAGTATCTTTATTGTAATAGAATGGCGCATGGCATTCGTACTGCAGGCAAGTTATCCTTGATGTGTTGGTCGTACCCCTTTGTATCAGCTTGTTCTATCCTCAAAGCTTGCCCAGAGAATGGCATTGGCCGGTGAGAAAATCAAATAGCGACAGGCAATTACCCTAAATTCCGACATTCATGAGGGAAACAAAGATCCTACACATGTGTTAGTTGAAGCAGCCTCTTTCTACCAGGGCACCCTGCCATTACCATTAGGATGGACTAGGCATGGAGGTGTGAGAGAAAGGGTCCCTGGTCTGGCTGAGTAAGGCAATGTGCGGCCCAGTACCTCTACAGTCGGATGAGCAGCAAGAGTTGTTGGCGGGCGGGGCATGGTCTAGACACCCTTTGCTTACCCTCGGGTGTTTGCCGAACAAGACCCCGTGGCCATTCAGACTAGCCCCTCTTTTGGTTCTGTCGGGGTGGACAGAATTCTATTACCAATCTTTGATACGGTTGGTTCACGGGGTTGGTTTCAGTTGTTCCACAGTAGAAACCAGGGAGATGTAAACAAGATTGAGCCCCTAGAAGCCTGTTTATTACCCCTGCAGTGGAAGTAAATTCCAGAAATACATTTGAAATAAAACACTGGTACAAAACATTGGGAGCTGTGAGGACAACAAGTTTCAAAGGAAATACTGTGTCATTGTAACACCACGTATGCTGCTTTCAGCAGCAAGTGATACTAAACTTGTTATTTATCAAACCAGCATTCTGTAAACAATTGCAGTACAAAAAATAGTTAGAGGTCATAGTATGACAGTACAGCTGTACCTCTTTCCATTTCACCCTCCTTTTTTTCTGAGAGCAGAAAACCATGCTCCTAAGTAGCAGTAACTATAAAGAGTTAAAGAAAACAGTTTCACATTCAGCTGCCTGTCTCATGTCAAACCCTTTTAAAGTGCCATGCCCATCCCCTCCCCTCCCCTCCCCCTCTTGCACACATGTCATATTACATACCATTTTGTCTGGGTAGATTTCTGATATATGCATCAATTTTAGAGAATATGGCATAGAGGTTAAAGCTGTGACCAATTCAAGGGTCATAAATTGAGGATATGACAAATTAAACGGGCAAAATGTGACAAGTAAGAAATGAGCAGACACACTAGTCCCTCTCAAAGGGATTTCTGCGTTCTTTCACTATGGAGGAATGTAAGTCAAGAGTTTGACAAGTGCAAGATTGCTGTTTATTTGTAATTTGGTCTTAGAAATGGCAGACACTTTGAATTCCTCCCCCCCCCATATGATATATATATATATATATATATATATATATATATATATATATATATATATATATATATATATATATGTATAGGACATTAACAAGCAAAACGAACACAAAGTCGCAGCCCTCGATTTTGCTTGAGGACCTCAAAAAGGTGAAACGGGTCAGCAAAGTCAATCTTGAGTTTAATCATACTTCTGAAAGAGCAATTCTTCGTCTACATTATTCATAAGTTTTGGGTCATAAGACAAACAGGAAAGTGTGTTTTCAACAGTTTTTCTACAACCCTTTTTTGTAGAGTTGTGCGATTAGGTTTTGTCTTTTGAGGTCCCTTTTCATTTCTTTAAGATCCTTTGCACACCCTTCACTTTCAACTCAAATGACTTTTGAATAGATAGTGCTACCACCTTGAAAGTTGGCATTTATTATGGACAGAATGTGTTAATTGCACAGTCTTGATTTCAGTTTAATCTAATAATCCCTTCATTGTTAATTGCTACAGTGGTTTACATCCTGTTATTTGTCACATTCATCGCACAGTCGGCACAGTTTCTGAAGATTAAGCACGCTTGAATAAACCCTTTACTTCAGAGCCTCTTTTCTCAGTTCACACCTTTGAAGAGTGTGTGCTTTCTTTCCAATATTTAGATAGGTTAGGAGAGTCCATTTGAATTGTGTTATACATCATTTTAAAGCTTAGAATCTGCTCTTTCAATGTGTGTCATTAACTCAAAATCCATGGCTGGCGACTTTTTGTTGGTTTTGTGGTGCAGGGTCACATTCATGTATGTTGTGAATGACACAATGTACATACCCAAGAAACAGTATGTAGTGCATTGCTACTAGCCTTCTACTACTACCATGTTCTACAACTGCAGAAACCTTCTTGGATTTCATGGCAGGACTGATGTTTCTTTTGGGAAATTTGATAAAAAATGAAGAATTATCAATTGGAAAATGGCATTGTATTCTATGGAAGCTTTTTACTTGGAACATCAAATTTCTTTCAAATGTAGGCTACAAAGATCTTAAAGAGATCGTATAGCTTTGATTGAGAACAAGCCTCAGGTTTCTAACATTATTTTGGTGAGATAATGAGAAATTCTTATGAAATATGAGAGAGCATGTAGTTCCAACAGGAATCCAATGTTTATTTGATGAAATTTGGTTTTGAAATTGCTGAGATATCCAAAACAGAGCCATTCTAATAAAAGGTGGGACCCACCTTTTATTACAATCGCTTTGTTTTACTTGGTTTTTAGATGTCTCAGCCATTCCAAAACAGATTTTCATCAAATAAGATTTGAATACCTCTTAGAATGGTATGCTCCGTACCCTCTCATAAGTGTTTTCTTGGTATCTCGCAAAAAGTTAAAAGCCCAATCCTCATCTCCACCTACACTATACCATCCCTTTAATCACCTGTCTTTTCCTGTTGAGATATTACTATATAAAAAGAGTTGATTTTAAGATAACTTTCACTGAAGTCCATTTCCAAAGGATCTATGGTGACTGGTATATAGGACTACTGTAAAACCAGGAGCATATGCGGCACAAATTGTAACCCACATATCTTTTTTCGCAGCATTAAACTTTTGCCAAGTGTCACTGGCATTCAATGCATCGTGTAAAGAAACACTTTTTCATTGTATGCATTTTACTCTCCCAAATCTTGGCTTCCTTGTGAAATTCATTAAAGTTTCTGGATTTACAGTACAGGAAAGGAGGGTAATTCAACTCTTGCACTTACAGTTAGGACTTTCGCCATCAGTGGGATTTTTGGTAGAGAGCCAGGGTTTGACTGTTACCCCATGGCTGAAAAAGGATGTGCCTGTGTATGCACAGAATTATATTTGGAGAATTTTCTTGAGCCGCAACTGAGAGTACATATACATTTACACATTAACTCGCTGAGTTATATCCGTATCCTGGCTACCCGAGTGAGGCGCTCCTCGCACTGCATGATATATGACAACCATCTCCGTTAATATACAACTTGCCCATAAAGTAGGCATCCCGTACCCGAAGAGCCCCGGTGATGAGGAGTACTAGTTGGGGGGGGGGGGGGGGTAGGGATGGAGGGAGAAGAGGAGGGTGAGGCAAGGGGGGCATTCTGCATCAGGCGATGTCGTGTCGCTCATTTCTGCATCCAGCTGCAGCAGCGCGGAGAAATCTAGAGGAGGCAAAAACCAGGAAAGAGAGGTAAAGAGTAATGGGATATCAAAAGAGCAAATGAAGATAACGAGAGAAAGAGAGAGAAGTCTGATGTCATTCTAGTACCCAAGTGACATTAATATTGCTGCTCTAAGTTTTTTTCAAAGAGAAAAAAGAAGGTGGATATTATAAAGTGTAACAGAATCAAGGAGTGACGTATAAGAAATTTGTCACAACATTCTAGTGATAAGATGCGGGGAGACAAGAAAAATGAAATATATCAACTGAAAGAAATGGTGATTGGTGGACGGATTATCATCCTGCTGAGGACTATGTCCCAGAATGACATCGAGGGGAATTAGCATCAATATTAGTCAGCTTGTGGCGCTGGATTATAATTTAGACCCAAAGTCTATCGCATCTGACATGATTGATTTCATTGGTGCTCGATGGCTGGCATATAGGATGTATGTTTTTACTCTTTACAATATGTTTGTCCTGCTCCCACTCTTGGGTTAAAACCGGCCCTTAAATGAAGTGCTCAGGACGTGCGCAGATAATTGATGGGTGGTTGCACAGAGCCATAAATGTGTGCATCTCGAAAACATGGTGTATATCAGTGAGAGCATGGCATTAATGTCCTTGCGAAATAATGTGTGGGTAATTTTATGCGAATGTTATGTTACCTGTGAAGGAAACACGCAGAGATCAGAAATTCAAGGAGGTGGTGATTTACCAGGGGGGCCATCCAGGTAGAGTTCAGCCCACACCAAGGATACAGCAGTCGTTCCTGTGTTGTATGAAGCTCCAGCTTTTGCCTCTCACCTTAGAATTTTGATGTTTTTCGTTTTCTTGTGATATATTTTGCTTCTCAAATAACATGTGACATTAAATTTCTGTGGTTTGATATGATAATAAATGTAAAAGATGAATGAATGAATGGATGAATGGATGGATGAATGAATGAATGAATGAATTATCCAATGTAATAATGATCAATCACTTTGCACATTTACAGTCATATTTATTCACATAAAAAACAAGGATAGTAGAAACCAGAAGTTACCATGAATGCTAGTCAAGTGTGGTCCCTTGCAAGTTAGACATTAGAAATCATACAGAGGTTCTCCCTCTGTTTTCAGTGGATGACGAATGTGCTTATATGTATTTTTGAAATTAATCATGATTTTGTAGAAAATTGATGCCAATCCACTTGGTTTGGATTTAATCCCCTGCAGCTAGGCCATAATACCTGACTACGGCAAACAGAAACCTTTGTTAATATCCTGCAGAGTCCCTGATTTATGCCGTAATCTTTGCAAAATGAACTTTGATTGCTGCTGCTCTTTGTGTACCGTCACTTCGTAATGTGCCTCTGCGAACTAATGAATTATCGGATATCTGATTTGATGGGAGAGAAGTGATCTCACTTAAATCTTGCCTCCTGTCTTGGTAATGATGTTGGATAAACTTATTTCTTTTATGTTTTTATGTCAGTTTTGGGCAATGTGCAGTTCAATTTGTTGCCAAAAACACCATCTGTCATTTTCATGGCTACCAAGTTTACTGTATACGCCGAATATTTCGCGAGATTTTTATTTTCGTGAATTTCATGCGTCTGGAGCTATTCGCGAAATTAAAGACACGCGAAAATATTGACTCTGATCCCGGTGTGAATGTGACGTACGCATGTACACTTCTCCGTTCAGTACAAGACTTCACGATCGCGAATTTAACCGCTCGCGAAATCATCGGGAGTTCCCGATTCGCGAAAATTTAGACTCGCGAAATGTATGGCATATACAGTATCCCTTTACTTCTTTCGTAAGGGGAATCCAGCTTGGAGAAAAGCATCCACAAAGAAACAAGACTGTCACATACAGACATATTGCCATTAAATCCACTCAGAACCTGCCAAATCCAACTGCCATTGACATTGTACATAGGTTGCATATGGTAAAGCAGGGCTCTCGACATAAGCACTTGCCAGGGGCAAGTAAGATTGTATGTTGGACAAGTGAAAATGTACAAATACTTCAAGTTACCTGCCAAATTGGATAAGTAAAATCTTGACTGTGGATATGAAATTCATGAATAGGAAACTCCTCAAGTCAATTTATTCATCGTTGCTATTTTTGGGGAAAGTATTTTTTTCTTTCAGGCAAGTTCAAATGTGAAAATGGATGATTCTACCTCCTTGCTTCAATAGGAGAATGAAAGAAAATATAATACTTCTGCCCTTAGAAACGGTACTGACTGTCAAGAGTACATTCGAACCTGATATCATAGTGTGCACAAACTAGTGATAGACCGACTTGACTTGTGTAGGGGAGATGAGCTCTCCTATGAAATGAGCACTTTATTTTAATAGACAAGCATCAGATGGCATAAGGAGAGTCATTGGTGCAACTGATTCATTGACAATTTCATCCTTAAATCATACTATGATCCATTTCTTTCATCTTCAATATTGTAATCTGTTTGTGTTGTTTTGCTTCCTATTTTTTCTGTCTTTCTGTAGAATGATACGGGCGGAACAACGGGCATTCTGACCAATAAATGGACCACTTTTCTCAAGGCAAGACTCAGCTGTTCCACCGTTGGCGACTTCAACGTGTATTTCAATAATCTGCGTAAGTCTTTTCCTTTACTCTCTTATATTTGCCTCTTCTCTCTCTGAAGTACACTTCCTTCCTAGTAGAAATGAGATGTACTGATTGCATGGTATGGAATGTTTTACCTCCGTCACTCCCTTTATGGAAGGAATTGGTAGTTACAGCAATTGAATGTGTTGTCAGCCATTATTTCATCTTTTATTATAAAGCAACGAGAGACAATTTATCTTCTTCCTTCCTCGAGTCTCTGACACTTCCACAATAAGATTTCTGTTTGTGTGTCAAAGTAACAACAAAAGTTCAAGGCAAAGCATTCATTCAATTTTGTACTGCACATTTCCCTAATCAATGTGGTTATCATCATCTCTTGTGCCATGGAGGTGATTTTTTGTCTGGGCCTGAATGCTAGATTGCAAGATTGGCAGTGTTTTTTTATGTTGTTGGGTTGAAGCAGAGGACATATTCACACCACATGAACTTTGTAAAGACAGGAAGAGGACACTCTGTTTTCTATTTTGTTTTCTTGTCTCTTTGAGGGGGGGGGGGGGATAGGGAGTAGATTGAGTTTGTTTTTTTTGTTTTTTTTATTTATCTCTTTTTTTTTCAATGAATGTGAAATGTGTGAAGTGTACCGACCACATTGGTTTCCCGTAACAGAGCATTTGCGGAAGAGGATATTCTTGCAAGAATTTGTCCCAACTGTTGGCCAAGAACTCTCGTTTGAGGAAGTGATGGGTTTATTGTCCACATTCCCTCTCTAAATGGTCAACTTTCAAAGACATGGTATTCCCAAACTGCCATCTGCACTGTTTTTTTTTTCTTTCTTTCTTTTAAGCTCTGTATAGAATTCTGAATACAGCTTAAACCAAGTGTGCCTCCCAAGAAAGTGGGATCCTTGTTCCCTTTCATCATAAATCGTTATCACTAAACTCGTAATTTTTCTCTTGTAAAGAATATGGAAGCTAGTCCTCAACAGCAGTACAACTGGACATATTTATTGCAGTACAACTGTATGTCTTGCTCTAAGTATATTGGGGATTTGCAACAACAAAAAAAAATGAATATTACCTCATATTTTTTACCTTTCTATCCGTCTCTTTTGCAGAGAGTATATACAGGTCCAAAGACAATCCCTATATATTGTTTGGTGTCTTCACAATGCCAAGGTAAGGAAAGTATAGATTCAGAGTAAGAGCTGCATCTTTCAACTTATCAGTACTTGTGTACTTCATGAATAAAGGGTCACATGGAATAGATAAAAAGTCCATGATATAATTTATTGACAACAAGCCAAATGTGGGAAGTTTGTGCTGAGTTCTGGAGGAAGGGGCACAGCCCTGTATCAGGTTCGTGGACTTGAAACTGAGCTCAAATTGAAAGTGAATTTAAAAGCTTTCAGATGCTAAATGTACATACACTTGTACATACTTGTCCAGACAGATACAATGACAGGTAGACCTACATGATAGGATAAGCATAACTGTTATTCTATCTCACATTGTGAATTCTATCTCACATTGTGAGTATCCCATCGTGTACAGGTGAAAGTGATCTAGTGGTCGTTTTGGCTTTCGGTTTCACAGGAGATTGAAGACAATATACAAGTATGCATGCACAAATCCTGAGTCAGATATGGCCAGAAAGGGGGATCTTTGTATTCTGTATGAATAATAGAATGTGCATTGATGATGCAATATACCCATCATCTACAACAGTACTATCATTTATTCCCAGTAATAACTCCTTTGAATGTGTTTCTATGTTTAAAAAAAAAAAAAAATGATGTGTAGTTCTTTGCCATCAATGATGCTACAGTAGTTCTGTTTTTACTCCCCAGTCACTTTGGTTCACCAACTTGAATCTCAAGTACGGTGCCCGCTCTCCTCCAGAGAGTAATACTAGCATGCACCATCATCAATTTCCCCTCTCCTGGGTAGATTGTCTCACAAAAACGATCTCTCTCTCTCTCTCTCTCTCTCTCTCACTTTATCTCCCCGCGCCTTCCCATTCTCCACACTCCAGTGCCGGCATTTCTGCTTCAGCCCTGTGTGCCTACGACCTGCGCGAGATCGCGAGGGTCTTCGAGACGGCCTCCTTCAAGTGGCAGGAGAACAGCGCCTCGCTCTGGCTCAACGTTCCCGCCAGCGATGTGCCCACACCCCGTCCGGGAACGGTGAGGGGCCATCTTAGACTTTTCCCCCGTTGGAGATCTGTGGTTGCTATAAGGCATCCATGAGTAATTTCAGAATCAGCAGAGACTGCCCCACCCCCCTAAATTGTCTGTATGTTCTTGGGTTGAGGTGTCTTTGTCAGTTATCGAAGAATAGGAATAAAAACTACCAACCTACTTTTGATAGTCCTAGTAGAGCTGTTTTCTCACATATTGATTTATAGATAGAAAAAAAAAGGTAACAATGAATGAATAAGTGCCAAAGAAATAGATAAAAAGTGTGTTTCTGTCATGCTTTGTGAGTTGATGAGAAAATGTCAGAACTTGCATTTTATTCATGTCTTGAGGATGCATTTGGGTGTTTTGGGTAATAATATGGCTACTTTGGAAATAAATGTGCTATCCAGAATTTTATGTTTGTTTTTTCCTTGATTTTAGAATTCAAACCTTGTGAATACACTGAGGTAGGCAGAGAACCCCTTTGTGAGGCAGATATGAGACAATTTGTGTATTATTATATGCTGACTGATGGTCAGAGTCATTGCGTTGGGACTGCATGCATGCGTACATGTACCTTCCAGATCAACAGACTTAAACTTTTCATCTGTCTATGAAGAGAGAGTAACTCAATGGTTGATGCTGGTGTATTGCATTTCATGGGCAATCTGTAAACACAGAAACTTTGAAGGAAAAGAGACATAGGTTATCAAAATCCTCTGATCTCCTTGTATGTTGGAAGTGCTGTGAGCACTATGCCATGGTGGAAAGGCCCCATGGTATTTTCTCGTTACAACAAAATCTTGTTGAAACGACCAAAGTATATGTGGGAAATAATTTTACTGCAGAAATCCTCTTGTTCTAACAAAATCTCATTGTATCCATGTTAGTTTAAAGGTATTGTTTACCATTGAGAGCAGTGATTTAAAAATTTGATGCATACATGTACATATGTGTTGGTCAGTTGTTTTTTTTTATAAAACATACTACCGTATAAATATTTTGCGATAAAGCCTAAAATATAAGGAGATATCACAGTTTTACTCACTAAACCATAACTGCAGACGGTTTAGTCTAGAAACAATTTTGTTATAACTAATGTTCACATTTTGTGTGTTTAACAATACTTAACATTGATTATACTGATTAACTTTTTTACACTGGTTGTTTCTACACCAAACTCACATTATAGAACTAGTTTGAAGCACTAAAGCTGGGTTTTTGTTTCATCTGCAAATGGTAAACAATGCCGTTAAGGGGGCTTTGCCTGTTCGATGATTTGTCATGATTATTCCAAAATGGCCGCCATCCCACAGTGTGCCACGGTCCAGCCGACCACCAACTATCAGAAGCTGGCTCGCATCCAGCTCATGTCCACTATGGTACCCAACAAGGCCGACTACGACCAGGCCGGGCCACGAGCGGACCCCACTTCCGACTACCCCATCATGATCGTGATGGGTCAGCAGCTGCAGAGGCTGGTCGTCCAGGAGAAGGGAGTGTCCGGTCTGGACACAGACATCTTCTTCTTTGGGACTGGTAAGGTCACTCTCTGTAATGCCATAAGATAAATTTGCATTCATTGTCTGTTAACTATAATTGTTACATTGTACAATACAATGGTAGTGTCTTATAAGGTAGAACTAGATTTGCTTTGAGTAATCACAATCATAGTCATAATCATAATTGTAACCATAATCGGAACTGTAATCGTAATCGTAATTGCAATCATAATCAATGACATACATTGCACCAAATCTGTGCTCAAAGTGCATACATACTATTGAGCAGTTGGTATAATCCTCTAAATCTGTAATCTATAACCCACATTTGAGTAGCCACGCATTTTGAATTGTAATGAAGAAGAAAATAGAATTGGCAAACTTTTGTTTATTTTTTCTGATTTTGTGCAGATTTTATGAATTCAACCAGTTCCATCTTTTTTTTTTTTGTAGTGTTGGACATGGAGTGAATTTTATTGTTTCCAATTTAAAGAAGACAAGAAGAAAACACACATTTTTACCCATTGCATTCTAACCATGGAAGGCAAGCATGGTTTATCATATGCTGATGAGGTTCGTGTTGCATATGTTATTTTTTTTCTCTCTCTCTCTTTGTGCATTCTTCCATATGAAGACAAGGGTCACATCTTGAAGGCCTACGTCGAGAAGAGCAGCGAGAACAATCAGCCAAGGATTGTTGAAAATATAATGCTGAAAATTGGCAATAGCACCCAGGTGAGAAATGCATTTGTTTGTCTACTTGTATCTGGGGATGGGGGGGTGGGGGGGGTTTCATCTCTTGTTCTCTAGTGACATAGAATCTAGTCTCTTCTGTGAAAGGGATGTTCTGTCCGTTCCAGTTTTGTGCAGCAAGCTGTCCAGGGCTCACATTGGAGTTGATTGTACATAAGATGCTTTTGTACTGACGTGCCCTCCTCAGTCTTCATATGATGGGACAAATTTTCAAAGCCTGCTCTGCGGAGATGTGTACGTCGTTGAAGGTGCCATATAACTTCTCTGTGTCGACCAGATGTGTAGTGCTTTGGCACGGAGAAAACGCAAAGACTTCCTCCTCAAGGTTTCCTGACCTTTCCAGTTGTGTGCAGAGAGATCCATTGACCTCTCTCTCTCTCTCGCACCGAAAGCAGGACCAGAGAGATTCTGAACGTCTGTTGGAATAGGAAATGGCATATGGGGACCAGAAGAAGGATTTCCCATCTCTGACTTCGTCTTTCCTGATGTGTGGGTCATTTGGTCACACCACAAAAAAAAAGAAAAAAAAAAAGGGATAAGTAACGAAACCAGGACTTCCCGAAAAGACAAAAAGACAGAATGAAACTGAAAGAAAAAAAGAATAAACCGAGAAGCGTGTCATGGTGAGATCTCAAATAGGTTAGAACCAATTAAAAAAAAGAGAGAGAATAAAAGTTTTTGATAAATGGCCCTTCTCAACTAGGTTCGGATGTAGATTAATCGCTTTCAGTTTAATAGCAGTTAATAATAGATTATTATGAGCAATGGGTTTTACTTTCATTTTTGTTGCCTCTAGAGCACCCTTGGCGAGATAACTTGTTATGCTTAATTTCTCACAGATATTGGATGTGCTGGAGGGTATTGAAACACCTCTCATTCCCCATTCAACTGATAGCTTGTTAATTATGACAATGCCGTGACATCAGGCAGTGAGACTGCATCTTAACACATGATGAATCCTGATACTGCGTTAGTTTCGATTTCTGGGAATAGTGTGGCTGTTTATGAAGGTTAATCGCAAAGAAATAAATTTAATGACCATCTTTAATGACAATGTTATGAAGCGCCTCTGAATAGAGGAAGTTACGTTTTTATCATTCATAGGCCACCATTGTTTCAGTGAAAGCAAAGAAAAAACTGTGACGTCTGAAACAATTCCCCTGACCTTGTCATCAGAATTTTGAGGACTGTCGTCTTGGACGTGATATTCAGTTTGATATTAAAGTGGTAATTTTCAATGTGATATTTAAAGTTGATTTATGTGTGTTTACACTGCCATATGACACTTTAAAAATTGCAATTTCTATGTCTTTTCGGTACATTGTTATATATGCCCTTCAGTACATCTTCAGGCTGTGTAATGCTAAGTTGTCACTTATTTGACAACAACACAATAGTTATATATGAATGATCAGATTTGTTAAAATCAAGTGGGCACTTTATTGTGGCAAGTACATGTAAGTACCCTTCAGAAATGAGTGGAGAAAAAGTGAAGTAAGAAAGTGCCAGTGCTGAAAATAATATGGAGAAATGCTGTTTTAAAAAAGATTTCCTTTCACCTAAACTTTAAATATTACTAGTTATCGGATGAAAGTTCAGAGAAAAGACAAGCTTCACTATGTTATGCTCTTTGGATTTTTGTTTTCTTTGTGTGTGTGTATGTGTGTGGGCTTGCATTTGTGTATTGTCGTATTCAGAACGCAATCAATGTCATGGAAATCACTTCGAACGGGTCAACGATATATGCCAGTACCAGCTCTCGAATCTACCGGCTGCCGACGGCCAACTGCGGCCGATTCGACACTTGCGTAAAGTGTGTAGAGGGACTAGACCCAGCCTGCTCGTGGGTCGTGGAAGGCGAGCCAGGGTGCAGGGCATCAACTGATGGGTAAGAACATTCTTCTTCACCTGTGGAGCCAATGTCATCGCTGCTCATGATCACTCCTCTGTCAGCATTGCTAGATATCGTGGCATCTCTTCGTTTTTATCCTTCTCTAGTTGTTTGATCTGTTTTGACATGTTAAATTGTGATTGGGTCATTGCTGCCTGGTTCGTATAGTGAGTAGTAAACATCTCAGGAATCGTTTTGCTTATGTTTATCATCTTTCTTTTTCTTTTTCCTTTTTTTTTTTTTATTGCATTCATTCTTTTCTTCATGCCTGTACAGGATACAAGACTTGATCAATGGGGATACCACCCTTTGCCCTGTTCCGTCGTCAAGTAAGTACAAAGACTGACCAACGGCCAAGGAGGTGTTTCTCTATCAAATCGCCGCTCGGCCCATTGGCCGTTTGCCGCCAAGCGACGATTACTTCTGTACCTTCTTTCCGAGTTTTTAGTTTTTTTTTTCCCTGTGGCATATGCACAAGCACAGAACGCGGATATGTGGTAATTCAGTGTTAGCATTAAGCTGTAGCACCTAACCACAGAAATCACACTTACACACCTTTGCTCTGAATCACAGGCTAGATACAATGGAAAGGAGTCAAGGTTTGCTGTAGTAACTTTTTCCGAATGGTTTTCTTTTTATTTTGTGAGGTGTTTTTGTTGGAGTATTCCCTTGATTTCTGTATATTTAATTTGATTCAGTACTGCACTTTTTAGTTTTCAAATTCTTTTGTAATTGTAGTATGTGAGGCTTATTCATAGGTCTGATGTAGATAGGGGTAGAAAAAAGTGTACAAATATTGCTGCCTTCATGTGCACCTAGGACAATTCGCATCGTGTCTAAGAACAAACAAAAAAATATTAACAAGACAGAACTTTGGAAGCCTGAATAATTAATTTTAGAGAAAGAAAGCAAGGCTCTAACAGCATGTCTGCATCTAGGTTTATACTAGTGTTGCAGTATCATGCAGAAGGCACTATAACAACCCCTGCAGGCTTTTGCTAATAGCTGATCCAACGTGCAGGGCCACAGGAATGAGTAGTTGCTAAGGAGTGATGGGTGGTTAGTTTGAGTGTCGTCTGCCGCTGTCGAGGAATTTATAATATGGACTGGAAATCGGGCCTCCATTTCCTTGGCATCTTGGGGACGTTATTATGTAATGTTAGGAGGCAAGATCCCACGCAGATGCACAGTAACCCTTCTGCATGAAATAATCCGTTACTAGTATGTCACAACTTGTTTGGCTTTCTGTTTGCATGCAAACCGGGTGAACAGTACAAAAATCCATCTTTGTTACGGCATGTTCTCACTTTTCGTTGACTAGACAGATGTATTTGTATGTACTTTGGCCTGCTACATACCCATATGCCACCTGTATATACATGTATGTCATCGGTATTACGGAATTCTTTTATGTTTCTGTTGAGGTATTCTACCCACCATGTTGACGACTTACGCCTTACATGTGGTTTTTATCACCAACTCATTTAACTATCTGTTACTTGCGGGGAGTTTCCCGGGAATGTTTTGAGGTTAAAAACTGATATAACAAAAAAAAAGTCCCAAACTCAAAGTCTGAATTCTGGCTTTTGCTTCAGGGAGTCTCAAATTCAGCACATTTGATTTCAAATTGATCACATTCAGTAGACAGTTTTCAAGTCGTAGTATGTCTTGGGGTTTGTCCTGTTCTAGTTTTTTGTATAGTGCACAAGCTTTTATTTAGAGCACCGCTGAACTTAACGAAGATTCAACATAATTTCATTTCCCTATTTCATATGATTTATCATTGTTCATATTGTCTGAGAAAATGTCCAAATGCAGCAGAAATTATGATTTGGCCTTATTTTTACTCCCAAGTAACTGTTCAAAAAACACCATGGTTTTGGTTTTTAGAAAAAAGGGAGGATAGATCAGATCCCCCCCCCCCCCTGGTAAGTAGTTCAGCGTTGGTTTTTAATGAATGCTCTCTCTTTCTGTTGTCCCGGTGCGTGTATCCTTGATTGTGTCTGTGTGTGCCTCAACAGCCACCACTAGTCAGACGATTCCCGCCACCCCCGTGGGCGAGAGCACCATTGCGACCTCCGCGCCGTCGGAGCAGACCACCGACGAGGAGAACCCGTCGACGCCCAAGCCCGGCCAGCCCCAAACTGGTACATCCACTGAGAGCATGGGGACTTCCCACTCGCCTCCTCTCCACTCTCCCACCACTTCTCCTCCTCCTCGCCGAATAACACCCTCTAAGACATCTCAGCCACCACCACCACCACAACCAAACTACTCCACCACCACCGAGTTCCAACCCATCAACAACACAACAATGAATGGACCAGACCCAGTTTGTATGTCCAGATTCCTCTTTCGTTTATTAAACCCTATTCATTTGATTACCATTTTGACCCATATAATATTATATAATTCTGTATAATTTGAACATTTTTTTTCTCCAAAACTGGTTGCTTCAATTAATGTTTTAATACCAGTCTAATGTTGTTTTTTGGTGTTTTTTTTTTTTTTAAATAGTATTCTTGTTGTCTGACTCTCATTCCATGCAAAATTGAGTACTATACACACACATCCATTCCAAATCTCTGGCTGCTACTTTGTTGCTTGCGAGTATTACTACACGTGTATATAATACATAAACTCTACACCGCCTCCGCTTTCACTCCCTGACGACTTCTTCCCCTCAAGTTTGACATGGCAAACAAAATGTAACAAGCTCTCACTTTTGCCCTTCATCGTGTGAGAAAGCTTCTCTAATCCTCCTTAATTTTCACGCCAAGCAGTAGGTCAGTGTCATTAGCAAAAAAAAATAAAAGAAAATGAAAGAAATAATAATAATAATGATAATAATAAGGGTGGGGAGGGGGGAGAGGATAGCATCTTGCAAAACTGAAGGGGGAAAAGATAGTTTATCCTTGCACTGCTCACAACCACGTACCACTTGCTTATACCACGTTTAGGGCAATTACGCCTCTTAAAGCTGCTGTAGAAGTTTCTCTAACCGGGCTGATACCGTGAAACCCCCTGCCTTTGTTGGGAGTTTACGTAAAGTGTGATTCGTCACACACACATGCATACATTTTTTATTTTTCTATTTTTTTTTTCATGCACGGGCACATATAAAGTAGAACTTAGAAGTAGGCAAAAGTTATTGATAGCAGCAAGCAAAGGAAATGATAAATTTCAGAGCATTTAGTTTTTTTGTTTGCTTGTTGTTTTTTCATCTTTTTTGCTGTGCCGCACGTGTCTTCTAATCCTAGCATACAGTGACACTCTGACTTGCAGTGAGAGTAGATTTCAGAATCTGTTGCGTCTGGGGAAGTATCCCACAGAAATTAGATGCCTGTCTAGTTCTAACACCTTGCACAGCGGATGGACAGGTGTTTAGACATTATTCTTGGCTCCATTTGCGGAAGAAGAGCTTGATATCGGAAGTTGAAATGATTAGCCAGTCTGTGATGGTATGGGTCATTGGACCTCTTAAGAGATGACATTGACACCAGCTGTACAGCTTCGGAGTTAGTATCTCCTGAAGGTGGGGATATACATTAAGTGATAATTAGGGCATTGTTATTCATACAGTAGTTTAGCTAGAAATAAAACACGCTTCTGGATAAGCCAAGTTAGATTGGCCATCAGCGGTTACCAGGGCTATGGTAACAGGTGAAGATTCCCCCCCCCCCCCCTTCCCCAGCCCCCAAGAAGAGACAGACTGGCTGACTTCTAGTGGTAGAATGGGATCGTTTGTGCTGCCTATCACTCACACATTCCCCTACCTCCTCTCAGTTTGCTGTGTGTGGGTTTTGTTACTAACCACCATCCTCCCTTTGTCTCACATTAAAATAAAGGAGTGGGAAGTAGAGGGTAAACAATTAATAAAAAATACCACTTTCTAGTTCCTGTAGAATAGAGCCAATGATCTTGGAAGCCCGTTGGTAGCAGAGCATGAATGGTTCTCTGTAGGTTCTTGTTTTCTCATTCAGGTATATTGGCATGTTCTACATGTACTGTGGAGCTCTAAGAAAGTTCAAGAAACACAATAAATAATGTAAATAATGGATGCCTTCTTTGCACTGGACAGATTATGCTCTTGTTTGGTTCTGATCACATTCTGTCTTATTTTGAATTTTAGACTGCTTTATTTTGTCTTCATCCTTTTATTCTCCCATGTTGGTTTGAAGTCGTAGAAGTGGCATGACAACGAGCCCATCACTGCTCTTTTTCTTAAAAGATTATGAGTTGTAGTGCATGATTCATTATCCATATTCTCTCGATGGGTTTTTGTTTCCCTTCACTTCCCACATTTGGAAATCACAAAGTGCTTTACATGCATTCCTCAACCCGATCGAGTACTGCAGAAGGAACGCCTCAGATTCATAGTTGCATCCCAGGTTGATACAATCTCCATACCACAAGAAGCCTCTATGAATCAGGTCTTTTCTGTGGGGTACCCTTTGAGGGAAAAGGAAGGAAACTAGCATCTCTACAAAAATGATTGCCAAATCAGATGGTCTCAAGTATTTTTTAAAGCCACTAGTGTTTGTAATCCACTCTCTAACTTTCAGACATGAGAAGTGTTTCCCTCCCTTCCCCCCCCCCCCTCAAAAAAAAAAGAACGAAAAAGGAAGTAAGAAATTAAAATTTAAGCAGTATTTTTACTTTCACATCCTGAGAGTCCCATTAAACTGGTGAACTCATCACATACATTGTGAGATCTGCCATTAAAATCACTGGTCCAGGGAAACTTTTGAATCCTGTGGTTGTGAAACTTTCTGCACATGAATACTATTTTGGTTTCAGTCCCTGATGCAGTGTAACCTAAATACCCGAATAATTTTTCTGAAAAATAAAAAGCAAAAACAAAAAGATAGAGACGGGGCAGGAGTATCAACAGAGAGTATGCTCTGTGCTCGCTTTGGAGAAAAGGAAAATCCAACAGATATGCCACAGATATTTCCAAAAACATGAAGCTTTTAGCTAGTCATTCATTTTGCTTTGACATCGACAAAATTGCATGATGGATTATGTTATGACGTTCATCATTTACTTTATTTTACTCTGCTTGAGACCTTGCTCCCATCTCTGATTTTACGAATTGGGACTGTTTTTGTTTGTTCTTTGTTTATTTGTTTTTCTTTGGTAGACTGTGCATGCATCCTTCCTTATTGTTTCATTTTGGTTCTTTTTTTCCCCATTAGATCAAGTCCTCATTGTTATCAGGACATGTAGAATAAAGGGAGTGCAGTAGGTCTGTTGTAGGTATTGCAAGTCTTTCATTTTATGTAGGTCTGTCTACATTGTAAATTAAATGAAGGGGGGGGTGTTTCAAGTTTTTTTGTTTTTTGAATGAGTGAAGTCTCCCAGTAAAACACTTCTTGTACTCATGCAAGAAACATGGTATGTGAAAGAACAAATGTATTGTCTCGTCAGCTTCTGATATTTTTCTTGGCCTCTGTGCCACTCCTTGCAAAATCGTATTTCGTCAGGATGTTGGCATGGCCTGTATGAAGTGATAAATAGGTTAGTTAATGTGGTGGTCACTGGTTAGTATGTAGGTGATACTCTGAACCAACCTTTGGAGCATCTAGCAGTTTCCCCAACCACTCTTGTCAAAGGAAATTTGTTCCATCACCCCACCATACGAAGTGACAGATACTTCACCTCATAAGTGCAGGTTAAAATGCTGCTGCCCCCCCCCCCCAAAAAAAGCAACAAACATATAAAAGCAAAATAGATAGATTGATAGATAGATAGATAGATAGATAGATAGATAGATAGATAGATAGATAGATAGATAGATAGATAGCTAGATAGATAGGGAGAGAGAGAGAGATAGTATATTTCAAAGGGGGGAGAGGTTAAAGTAAAAAAAAAAAAAAAAAACTATAGATAGATAGATAGATAGATAGATAGATAGATAGATAGATAGATAGATAGATAGATAGTAATAGATTTAGATAGATGGTGAGAGAGATAGTATATTTCATAGGGGAGGGGTTAAAGCAAAAAACCCCATCAGGAAAAGCTATCAAGCTTCTGGGACGTGCAAGTCAAACATATGTGGTGCTCTTGTACGTTTCAAGTGTTTTATGTTGTGTTTTGATTTGATGCCAGGCTCATCAAGTTTCAAAGTGCTTGCACGCAAGCCCTTAAAGCCCAGATCTACTGGGCTTTGCAGTCTACAAAACGAAACGCAACACTCTTAATGTATTCTACCATATTAAACTACTTGCAGTGTTAGGCAGGAATTCACAGCCACACTGCACATGTTGACATCCAAAGTACAGTTATAAAAATCAGCCATGCCATAATTTACAAGGCATATAGACCCATATTTAAGGCAGATAGCTGTCACAGCAATTAAGTTTGTTTCCTTAATGGTAGCCTAGTGTTGATGCTGCATTTGTTTTTAGTACACATGTCATCTGCTGCATGATATTTTTTTTTTAAGAAAAAGAAAGCAAGAGAACAAAGGAGCTACTAACTGATGACTAAACTCTGCAGGATTTTTTTTTTTTTTTTTTTTTTTTGTACTTCAAGGACTATTGAGATGACTCGGTGATAAGAAATTGCCATATGGCAGACCAAAATAAGCCTTCGTCCCAGTCATTGATTGACGATAAATCAGACCTATCATCTCTGATGCCAAGAGTAAAATCAGATTGCACGATGCTCACATTCGTATACCAGGATCATTATGATTTTGATGAGGGGAAAAAAAAACTGCAATAGGACATTGTAGAGTGCAGCTAGCAAGTGAATGCAGATAAAGAAGTTTTTTTGTGTGCATGTTTTTCCTTTTAATATTGTAGAATAAGAGCAAATATTCAGTGCCAATTTTTTATTTGAAACAAAGGAAGAAAAGTTTGCTTACTTAAAGTTCCGTTGCTTGCATACAATCAGAATGAATTCACTAGACTCTGCAAGTGTAGAGAATGTAGCCAGCAAGTATGTCCATTCTGTATAAGAAATGTCACAATGCCTTTAAGGAATTTATTTTTCTTCCCTGTGTAAAAAATGATAGGAATGCACCATTTTGTCTTAGTTGAAGTGCAAATCGTATCTTTGGAGAGGTTATCCTGAAAATTTCTGTTGTTTTTTTTTTTAAGTGTGTGCATGAGTCAATAACCATTTTAAGATGACGCTGAATAAACTGCGTTGGTTTTGTTGCAGGTAGCAAAATCATGACTGTACTTTATTTTCAGTGACGCCACCAGCATCAAATCTAATGAGCAATCTAATAGAATGATGCAGCTTTAGAAAGATTGACCTTCTTAGAACAATAGATGTAAAGATATCGACGACATGTTACGCAGAATATTTGTCTATGATTTTCAAAAAAAAAAGAAAAAAAAAAGATGAATTAGTTCTTGTACCATTCTGGCAAAGTTCCAAAGAACACCTCATGCAGCTCCACACATCTACTTCCCGTCTGCAGATAGTGCATTGGAAATTTTATTTTGGAACATGTCTATGTGTGTATGTTTGTGTAGGGTGTGTAAAGCAATTTCAAGCTCTTTAGTTGTGTAATAATCTTCAGATCATTTCTGGCAGCAAGTGAAGCAGATAAAATGGTATAGTGTATACTTCAGTTTTCCACTTGCTTATTTGTCTTGTAAATTACTAGCCAGGAAGTTAAATCTTGTAATGCTGACAAAAACAAAAACAAAAGCATAACAAATGAAAAAAATGAATAAATAAATATAAGTGTATGGACTTTTTGTAAGATAGTAAATATGGCTGTGCTATATAAAACTGCGTATATATTAGCTGACTTGTGTGTTGGTCAAATTAATCAAAATTGCAACATTTGAAAATATTCAGCATTGACGGAACCTGTGGAATGAAAAGCTCTTCTAGAAATGTCCTCTTATGGCAAAATTCTTCTCTTCTTCCTTCTTCTTATCTTGAATTCAAAAGCATTGAAAATGCTGGCTCGAAATGCAGTGAATCGAAATCTGTCTGCCCCGTAGGTGTCGATAAACCTGACTCGATCAAGTCCATGAACAGTCAAAAGAAAAGAAAAAGTACAGAGCCTCTAACTGAAATTGGAGTACAGGAGGATAAAAATTTGACGGAAATTCATACATGGTCACTCTATGGATACAGCGGAAAATGCACCACTGTCAACTTTGACCTTTGACGCGAGGGCCATATTTTTAACATGTTGAAGACGAGTCCCGTGTATACTCAGGCAGGTGTCTATGGAAAATGCATGTTAAAGCAAAATCAGTCCATCCTCAACAGGTTAATGTTGAATTGATTGGGGTTTTTGTTTTGATCAGATGCTCTAGGACTCTTAACTTTTTGTGATGATCTTTGACTGATTAGTGTCAATATCCACATTGATATTCACTCAATACTGAGAAGTTGGAAATGCAGACATTTGTTGTCATGCACCCACATATTGAAATTCATGTTGTTTTGTAGCCGCAGAGGAAACCTATTAGTGATGTCGGTTTAATCTTTGAAGAGAGATAGAGGAGCCATGAGCAATGAGAGATAGTCTGCACATGCTACTGAAATATCTATTCTAGAGACCTTTCCTACAGACTGTTAAAGTGCCCCCCCCCCCCAATATGGATTCCACTTGGCCTAGCTTAACCCTATTCTAACTGGGCTATTTAAGACCAAGTTTTTACTGGGGGGGGGGGTCAATTTGGCCCCCCCCCCCCCCCTTTCAGATCTCGGCTACCGATCGCGCGAAAGCCGCGAAATTTTGCCTAATAACAGAGCTGGATGTCAACTACAAGATTACAAGGTCATACAATAGAAAAATATTTCCTTTCTATTTTCAATAAATTAGTTATGCAAATTTGTGCATGAAATTATATTTTCACCTATAACTCCATCAAAAAGACTGAAGGATTGCTAAATTTTTGTGGTTATGTATGCTAAACACTGACCAACACATTTGTTTTTGCGACCAGTGTAATAATTCTTCCCCTCCCACCCCCCCCCCCAAGTTCTCAACAATAGCACCAAGAAAAAAAAAAAAATTGTATATTTAATGAGCGAGATCTTTATCATGAAGTGATTTTTTTTTCCTGAGTACAAACTTTGTTTACACTCGTGGTATGCGATATCTTTTGTACAGAAGTGATGTCAATGTCCAGCTTGCAGTCTTTTTCTTTTTCTCCATTGGTTTGACGAGCCATGTGACTGTTTTTGAAAGGTTTAAATCGTATTTCAACTCATACATAATGAATGAAAGACAATTCAGAGCTGATGCAGCATGTCTTGTGCGTATCTCCGAGGCCACAGGCCTTGTTGTAATTTTTGCTCAGCCGAAGAGGGAGCCCTTTATTTCATGCCACCTTTTGCGCATCATGACACTTCGGCAATCAATCCCCAGCAGCTGGCAAAGGTGTGATATCATACTTGGTTTATAGGTTTGCAAAGTTTCATCCGCTCAGAATGCCTGTATTTCTGGTTCTCGGGGAACTTCCTCTACTTTCAGTGTCTCTTGTGTGAAATCTGTTGATTATCCCGTGTTCTCTGTGTGTCCGGTGTGAGCACAACACTTACTATGCTGTTTGGGATCGTCAAGCTCCCTTAATTCTCTGCACCAGTCCCCTTGCCTATCACCTTCATCAAAGGCAACTTCTCTATCAGGCGAATTCTGGAACCTTCTGTACGTACATTTGCTCTTTTTTTTTCTTTTTTTCTTTTTTTTTCTTGTCTCATTGGGATGCAATCGCACTATTTTAAAAGGGATGGTGTAGTATTGGTTGAGGTGAGAATTCAGCTTTTCACTTTTTGTTAGATACACATATGTACCTACAAACCACTTAATGAAATGTTAAAAAGCATACACTTCTAAGGAATTTAGAGTTCATTTGCTGAAAATTGGTTTTGAAATGGCTGACATATCCAAAAAACAAAGTAAAACAAAGCAATCCTAATAAAAGGTGGGTCCCACCTTTTAATTGGGATTGCTTTGTTTTGGATATCTCAGCCATTTCAAAACCAATTTTTAGCAAATTAAAGGCATAATTTACCATTTGCATATAAAACAAAAACGCAGCATTAGTGCTTCAAAATAGTTCTAAAATGTAAGTTAGGGCTAGAAACAACCACTGTAAAAATTTGAATCCATACAATCGATGTTAAGTGTTGTTAAATGCACAAAATGTGAACAATAGTTATAATAAAAATGTTTCCGGATTAAACCGTCTACAGTTACGGTTTATTGAGAAAAACACTGATTTCTCCTCATATTTTAGTCTTTATTGCAAAAATTTTATACGGTAGGATGTTTTGTGATACAACAGACCCACACATATGCATCAAATGTGATATCTTGAAAATTTTTGAAATCACTACTCCCAAAGGTAAACTGGACCTTTAACTTGAATTCCTCTGAGACTTACATTGTATATGCCCTTTTATATTTCGTAAGAGGTGTCTCATCATCTCAAAAAACCATCATCCAAAATGTTGGAAACCTCATACCCAGCTCAACTGCAACTGTTGATCTGGGGAGAGAGTTGAATTGTGGGTATGTTATCAAGGTTAAAGGAGAGTTCCTCTTAAAGGTTAGAATGAGATCAACAGACCATGACCGCCAATGACATAGCATTGGCACTAGTCTCCACCTCCATATCAGAGAGAGAGAGAGAGAGAGCAATGCTTAAAAGAATCGTACATCCAAGAAGTGTTAACCCATGTCACTGACTGCCCAAACAAACAAATGAATTGTGGCAGCACATTGGGTCATGTGGCATTACATCAAGTCATTTGACTTTCACATGATTCCCCTTAGTCATAAAACTCCAATGAATACAGAGTCCACAGAAACATGAGTTACGTGTATCTGATTTTCTGATTGTAATGAATAGAGAAACCAATATTATTCATTCTAATCTTTTTCCCCAAAATTTGTTGAAAAGAGTAAAACAGTGTATAGCTTTGAATATTTTCTGTTTTTTAACTTCCATTTAACTTTAAGTGACGAATCAGATGAACGAAGGAAATCCATTGCACTCCTTTTTTTGGGTGGGGGGGGGGGGAGGTGGAGGTAATTATTATTTCTGTTCTCTAAAATCTTACACCACCGGATATTATGTGCATACACTGAATTTATTCATACACTGTCTTTTTGCAGTCATTTAGCAAGCACTAGATAACACCAATCTTTTCACTAGGGAACTTAGATTTTTCCCTACCAAATTTAGTTTGGCACAGTGAAAATCATATCTCAACTTCAAAGTACTATGTAATCAGCTGTTCAATTCTTGTTCGCAGAAATACTGTCCAATCCCTGTTCGGCAAAAAAAAAAGGAAAGAAAGAAAAATGTCTTTGAAAGCTTGCTTTCGATTGTTTTACCATCTTTCTTGGAATACTGTGCTGCATGCGTAGACAAAATTTTGCGTGGAAAATATCTTTCTCAGTAGATGGACCCCCAACTGTGTTGGTAACGTGACTATTTCATTGTTTTGCAGGCTCACAACAGGTCTGGGATATGCCATAATTTTGAAGGAAATTTCTTCTGCTTGTGGTCATTTTGTTTTTTGTTTGTTTGTTGTTGGGTTTTTGGTTTTTTTTACTGGGAGAAAGTGGTGAATAGCTGATGATAAATGGTACACTAGATCATTAATGTTGAGAAAAGTGCACCATGTCTTCAGTGCACTCAGCATTACAATTTTTGTCCAAGAAGCCTTTGATGGAAGGGAAAAATATGACTTGCACATTTTTAATGGCTTTATACCCATCCAGAGTGTGTCAAAATCCTCAGTTCCTATCTAGTTGTTTGCCTGCAAGACAATATAGCAATAAAAAACAACAACAACAACAACTGTATTATCTTTCCTGGCCCTAGATTGTTGCACTAAATCTAGATATAGGCAGATTGAAACTCAATCTGCAGTCACCTACAATCTACTTTTCAAACTCTCAAGAAAACTATCTTCTAAAGTATGCAGTGCTTCAAACGGAGTGTGATGAAAGTCAGACAACAGTGAATTTTCAAATCCGGAGAAGGAAAACAAAAATTAAGACAACTCTTCTTTTTTTTTCTTCAATTTAATTAAGTGAAATCTGTCAAACAAAAGGGTAATCAAAAAAGAAAAGAAAAGAGGAATCTGGGTACAAATACTGGTAAAATTTGTATCTCTCCCTTCATATAGTTTCACCCGCCTACTCGCAATTAACAGCTGGTTCATTCTTTGCCTAAACATGCTCATACTTTATATACCCTTGTCATTCCACACGATTCCCCCCCTAACACGCCATCTCACCGATATCTTATACGCCGTTCGTATACGGCTACCACCCATCCAGACATGAATAACAAATTACCACCGACAGATTTTTTTTTCGGAGTCACATTTCAAAATTGGGCTGTTGTTTGTTCCTAGCCCCTCGTACGTGTATGAAAACTCATGTCTGTTTGTAACCCCTGGTTCAGATTAAACGTCAAAATCCTGGTATGTCTTCAATGTATCTCTCCTTCCTTTTTCCCACCATTTTTTTTTTTCGCTACCACGTTCCTGCTCTACATCAAGAATGATATGTATGCGAAAGGTTTGAATTTTGTACTTTGAAGCAAACGACTCATTATGGCGTGAGTTGTAGTCAAACAGATACAACGTGTATGTTGTATGTGTAGCTGAGAGGGTTTAAGACACATTTGGTGTAATGACGTTATTTTTATATGCGGTTGTACCAGTGTCTTTATCCTCCCATTTTATATATTTTTTTCCAATGGAGGTAGGTGTATCAGAATTATTTACCAGGACAACATCAACAACAGAAAGACCCATTTCCAGGGCTGTTGGTTAAAGTGATAAGTATCTGAAAATCTTTGAATGCATAATTTTTTTTCAGGAAAAAAAAAATGAAAATGTCACAGTTACGCTCTCAAAAAAAAAAGAGAAAAAATGTGTAAGTTGATTCGCATGATGCCTGTAAAGCATGGGAATGCCAAAATGGGGCTGCGCTCTTCAGTTCTTGTATACAAGAAAACAAAAAAGGAAAAATGTGTGGAATGAGTTATTCGTGTGGTAATGAAGTTGTCTGGTTTGAAATTTGAATGTGGGTTTTTGATCTGTCTTCCACCTGAAATCCATGAACAGTGATAGATTCGGGGGTTGTGGGTTTATTACCTGTCCAAGGAGTGCAAATTTACAACCCCATCCCCCCATTCCCCCCCCCCCGTTCTATCCCCCCCCCCCATCTTTCCCATCCCCTCCCCATCCCGCATCGATTGATCCTCTTACACTTACACTTTCAATGACCTTTCACCTACCCGAATGTCTTACTGTATTCTACATGATGTTTCTCATTATTATTGTAAGGTAGTAACAACTGTTATGTCGACGAGGTATGGTTGATAATAGTATTACAAAAGAAAAAGAAAAAAAAAAAGAACTCTGCCATGTTAGTTATTTGAATTATTACAACGAAACTGCAGCTTTTTATCATGCTGTAAATGGTATATAATTGTTGTTTAAAAAAAAAAATGTTCCTCAAACCATATTTATTTGTTTTAAAGTATTCAAGTGGAAATTTTACTGAGGTTTTTCAAGCTGTGGTCAAATCAGTGGGGGCTACGGTGTGGTCAGTTGTCATGAACGGAAAGTAGATATGATGATGATTCGTTAAGGAGCCAGTGGGTAGGAATTGTTCCAATATCAGAAGCATTGCTGCATCGAAAAAGTGCTGTTGCCGTCCATCACACAGGTTTTTAAGTTTGAACAGTTGTGAAAGATTTTGCACAGTGTACTAATGCTGAATGCCTGACGTGGTATGCAGTTTGGCCACATTTTAAGACAGCTGCATGCGTATACTCCCTTGCAAATCAAAAGAAACAGTGCTTGTTTTACCTGCCCTTCAACAATAGAATGAATGATGTATGTTGAGCTTTAAACTTGAAAAAAAAAAGTGATTCTTTTCATAGAATTGTTCTTTGTTTTAGGGTGTTTTGGGTTTGTCTTTTTTAGGTCAATGCTTTTAGAGTCCATGATAGTTGATAGTCCATAGTTGGCATGGCAACAGCTCCGCCCCCGCTCCCCACCCCCATCCACAGCATTTGTTCCCTAACAGTGCCCATGGAAATGATGCCAACCCAAATACCCCAGATTTTATACCTACACTGTAACTGCAAAGAGAAGAAAAGACGAAAAAAGAAAGAAACCCCCCATATTTCCCCAGCATTTTCCCCTAACTTTGATGATTACAAATTACCCCCCCCCCCCAACAACCAATAAAGAATATTGGTACCTAGCCATCACAAGCCATCACTGTGTGACTCTGTCTCATTGTTTATATCCCAAATACTCTCCCTCTAATACAAGTACATTTGATGGAGTGGCATATTATTTACATCTGACCCACATGTAATCCATGTCGTCTCCTGAGTTATTGACTTTAATACCAGTAAACAACCCAAGTATAACTCTCCACAAAATGTGTGAGCATTTTCAAGTGACCCAATATGGTGCTCCCCTGGTAACCATGAAATATTTGTGATACATGTAAATTGATGCTTTTTTTCCCATAATTACTTCCCCCCCCCCCCCCCCTTGGTTAACCGCCCACCTAATGCACCCCTGTGTGTTTGTGATATTTCCTTATTTTTTTCCCCTACTTTCCCAATAATATAAAGGTGAATGTGATGATAAAGAAGGTAAGCATGGAATTTTTGCCCTTTGCTTGGCTTGCACACATGTATGGTGTGATGCTGCCCTGTGTCTGTTGCATAGCCATATTTATTTATTTTATTCATTTATGTATTTACACACACACACACATATAATTATGTAATCCTAACCTTCCTGGTGTGGTGGATATGCAGATGCAACTTACCCTTAACCAGCTACAAATCCCAATTTGTTCTAATTAGCCCAGAAGGAGAAATAGTATGTAGTGTCAAGCAACCCTACCTTTGTTGGCTTCAGTCCGAATATGTCATTACTGCTGTGATTAAAGAAGCTTTCCAAAGTTAGTAACATTGAGCCATCATGAAATGTTGGACAAAAGAAGAAACCCAAAAAAACAAATGTGGTTGAGAATTACTTACCGTGTGAGATATTTTGACTTGGGCATACAGCCAATATGATAAATCCATCAGAAACGCTGTAACCCAGCTCCCAAAATATTTAGTCTTTGTGAATACTCTGTGGTCTGCTTCATTGAACAATTACAACTACCTCAGGTTTTTTCAGGCATTACTAATTTCATTTATGATAAAGTTGGTCATTTCATGGAAGCCTGCCGACTGCTTGGGGGGGGGGGCTACATTCAGTGCAGACGAGATCAGATTGGATATCAAGAAACAAAGTATCTGCTCTAGGGCCGAATGATTGTTCAATTACCTGCCAGACATTCTGGCCAATTCTGACCTTTAACCCTATTCCAACTGGGGGGGTCAAATTGCCCCACCCCCCCCCCCCCCGGACGTTTCGCACCACGATCCCGCAACGTGCAATGATTTTGCCGCGTTATTTCATGACTCCCGCATATTTTGAGACCAAATTTGCGACGTCCGGGTACACTGTTCTGAAGTTACGTAATATTTTGTGTATGCATGTCTACCAAAAAACTGCTCAGATTCATGATATCGTGTGCAAATCCAATACAAATTGTGTTTTTTTTTTTGTTAAATTGATATAAATTAGATTATTTCAACTTTTAACCATAGAAACTAATCAATTCTAATGTAGGTAAGTCTGAATAAGTGCCCGCAACAAATTTTGGCAAAAAAAAAAAAAATTGAAAACAAAAGGTCGAAAAAAACAATAAAATACATAAGAAATTAACAAAACAATAAAAAACAAAAGAAATTGATTTCGATTTCGCTATTTTTCTATAGAAAATTGTTCGATGTGTCTTGAGGAACTCTGACACAAAAATTTAGATATCCTTCAGTCATTTTAATGGAGTTATTGGTGAAAATATGATTTCATGCGTAAATTTGCATAATTAATTTACTAAGAATAGAAAGCCAATATTTTTCTATTGTATGACCATGTAATCTTGTAGTTGACATCCGGCTCTATCTTCAGGCAAAATTTTGCGGCGATCGCGCAATCGGCGGCCGAGATCTGAAGGGGGACCCCCCCCAGTAAAAACTTGGTCTCAAACAGCCCAGTTAAAATAGGGTTAACAGTCCTCTGTTTGTGTATTAACTGTGTACTGTGTATGTATTTGTATCCTTCCTAACCCTGTTTAGTAGCACATCTTCCTCTCTTCCCCCCCCCCTTCCCAGCACCACCATAATCCCTCAATATGATCAAAATAATAATTGATAATATAATTGAAAATGATAATGAAATGTAAATGATCAAAATAATGAATAATATAATATTTTTTCCTCCATGAAAATCAGTGAATTTGTGATCACCCACTTGACGATGTGTTTTAGTCCAGTCCACTGCCCTGTCTTCATGTTTCACGCAATGTTGCCCAAATAACCTAGGAATTGAATTAGAAAACAAAAGCAAATCTTGACACAAATACTTGCCTTAAATTATGATCGTTCAGCATATTCTCACTGTAAAAATTGATTTGGTGGAATACGGATGGAATTCAATACTGCATCGTCCAATCATCCTGTTTGGAAAGTGGTGGGGCTGTTGATAAGTGCGTAAGTTCTGTGCTATTATGAATTTACCTAAATACAGAGGAAAAAAAATAAGGAGAGAAAGAAATATTTCTGACACCTTCATGAATACAGTACCGGTATGTGAATTTGTATGGTACCAGGTACAATGTATGTAGACAGTGTATAAATTTGCTTCATCCAAATCACAAACTTACTGGATGAATCCCATTCAGGTGAAATGCCATTGGAGGTTGGGGGGGGGGGGATGGGGAAAGGTATATCTTTACTATAACATGTGGATTAGGGGGAAGCCACGCATAAGAGTTATATTCTGTGGGGTTTTGTTTGTAAATTTGTTAGGGCTCTGAGGCAACTTCTTGTAATTATATGTTTAATATAACATTTGAATATAATCTTTCACAGTACAGCTAAGTGTTTGCCAATCTTTAGAATAAAAGTGAGCAGTGTTAATACATGCTGCATTGCCCCTTTGACAATATTACACCAGCATTAATTAAAAGGGGAATGGCATTCATTTTTAGAACTCCGCATGGGCTCAGACTGCACATTACGAGTCAGTTCCAGTCACGTTGGAGACATTAGGTTCACTAAGACTTTTTAGCATGTATGGTGCATGGGATTCAGCCCGTTGTCATCAGACAAAGGGTTTGGATGATTCATTCCCCTGTGTGCATCGTAGCTACAAACCCTTTTTGTTGTTCCTGATGCATGCATTTGGTTTAAAGTCCCCCTTGGAAATCCATCTATAGCTGTCATTGATTTGGTTTGTTTGGTTTCTGTTTTATTAGCAAATTTGGTGGTGAGGGATATTTGGCGGAAATTCTGTTTTGGTGTTCTTCGATTTTTTGCATGAAAGTTTTGTGCTGAAGAAAAAAAAAAGCATTCGTGTAAAGGGTTTTGTATCTGCAAACCGTAACACAGACAGGCTAGTTTATGAAACCTTGTTTTCAGCAGAGACTTGTATAGTGCAGGGGAATTGTGAGGGTGCAGGTTAGCAGTGTAAAATGTATGCATGCTTGATTGTTGCAGTGTGAAAAACTAATTGTGTTGGAATACCGTAGTTTGTAGCTTCCCGCGTACTCGTGTGCCACAGTGTGACATGTGCACTTGTCAGTATGTAATCTTGTGCTGCTAACCTTTTCTCGTGGTGATGATAAGTACAAAACGAAAGGATATTTAGGCTGATGCAAGATGATCTGCATGTGGCACTTTTTAGTTGGTTCAAAGAAAATGTATGACAAGTGATAGGAGTTAGCAATTGTAGAATAGTTTAACGAATTAGACTCAAGTTCATGCAGATCGCGACTTGCCCTGTTGATTAATCTCAATTGTGTCTATGTATAGATTTGATGAATTTGTATAATGGGTTGTGTGTGGACGTACAATTGTATCCATAACATTTTAAAAATGTGCCTCATATCAATATCAATAACCTATGATCATGCTATTTGATTCTTTTTGATGAGTTAATGTCAATATCAATTACATGCCCTAATATATCTGCTGTAACAATTATTGGGAAGTTGACCCGAGGAACTGAATTTTTTAACCTAAGCCATGCAGTGCGTGAACTTTGAACTCTTTCATACACACACATGTATTTAAAATGTAATCACATAGCCAGTAGTCAATTCTGACAGTTTTAAAGGGTTAGGGAGAAGAATGAATTAAAAAAAAAAAAAGCAAGTTGACCTTTGATATCTTTTATCACAGTTTGCGGCATGTTTCTAGTGGCTAGTACAATTGTATTGTATGTTGCACACAAATGCACCTCTTATTTGAAATAGGAGAGAAAATTGCACCTAGTAGTGTAGATAATATGATGACGGACAAATATGGCATGCATGTTGATTACCTGTATCAGAGAAAACCTGCAATGTATTTTTATGTCACATGTTCTTTTTGGAAAAGTTAAAAAAGTTCTTTGTAGTCATATACATTGTAACTTCATCATGAAGTCTTTTCCATTATGTAGGGACGATTGCATTCCACTAATATCACAATTACTTGATGTTTTCTCTGTTGTATTTTTTTTTTGGGGGGGGGGAGGGGGATGGAGGAAGGTAGGGCAAGGCAACTTATGCACTAGATACTATGATTATTACCTCAAAAGATGTGATTATCTTTATAAAAGATTATTACCTCAAAAGACATAGCAACCCCATTTGTAAGTATTAGGTATATGTTGGTGAAGTATGTTGGAGTCTTTTTCTTCTTTCTTTTTTTTTTTCTTTTTTCTTTTTGGGGGGGGGGGGGGTGTCCATGACATTTTGGGCAGCTCATAAAGCTAGGATTTTGTGCTAGTTAACCACAACTTGTTACATGGTTGTATACATGTGCTGCTGCTTTGCATTGGTTGAGATCTTCCGATGGTTTTGTGGCCAGTTCCACTAATGCTTGCATGCCGGGCTTTCGCTTTATGTAACTCTCTGTGATCAATAGTCTTTGATGTCATTGCTTTATACTAATTTCTTACATAGGAGGTAGACGTTGCTGTCTGGCATGCTACACTCCCATTCAGCTGCTCATGAGCTCAAAAGGGATCAGCTAATCAGAGATAACATTTTCGAATTTCATCACTGGATAATCTATACCCTCCTACCACTAGTGACAGCGTCACACATTGAGACCCTTTTATTCATTAATGCAACACAAGTGATGTGAGGAATATCAAAACTTTGAATAAGGATGGTGTGAAGGTACTACCAATTAGATTTGTGCAGAGTATGACCACGTTCACAAATTCACCCCTTACGAAAAAAAGAAAAGAAAACAAGGCCTCATAGTATGGTTTGGATCTCCCCCACAAGCAAAAACAAAAACAAAATAAAATAAAACAAAAAAACAAAAACCCCAAAAGAAACAAACCAACAAAAGACTCTTCTCTGCAGAGAAGACCTTGTTTGCTTGCACAAAACGTTGTGCTCGAGTTATAACTGTGTGATGTGGCTCATCCATGTGTGCTCGCTTTGGAGTGCCACCAGATGCTGCCATCAGTATATGCTTTATGCTTACATCCCCCCCCCCCCCCCCCGACCCTTTCTGCTTTTTAACAGCAAGCTTTATTAAACAAGTGAGTGAAGATTACTAAACTGCTGTTGAGAATGCTTCCTTCCATATACAAAGGCCATGATATTTGATCAACAGAGTATGCATGGAAGTGGGTTGAAGTACAGTCAAGAATCGGCTGTATGTCAAATATTCCTCTTCTATTTTTGATAGATCTGCATGACTTGATGTTATCCATCATTCCAAGATTCCAAACCCTTTGTATAATCATTCAAAATCAATCTTCACCAGAAAGTGAAAGGATCACTTTGTTATCGTCACTTTCTCGAGAAACAAACTTTACTTCTTTGCATTTGCAGATATATGGAGCTAATATAAGATCAGATACCTTCGTAAAATAAATGTTCAGTATTTTGTGAACATAAGATAGTGTTAAAGACACTCTTGAGCCATCAGGTCTCAAGATAAAAAATTGCCGAAGATTCTATCGTCTTCTTATAAAACTGGCACCTTGAATTCCACAGCCCAATATTGGAGACAGAGTCATTAAAAAAAAAAAAAAAATGTGGAACAGGAACTTGAGTAGTCTTGTATCAATGTGTTGCCAGTTTAAGCATCAGGTATGAATTGAGCAGTAAGGAAGCTTTGGAAAATTCTGAAACCAAAGCAAATGAATTCATACATGTATATGAACAATATATGACTCAAATGAGAGAGAGGTTATTCCCTTTACGTTATGAAACATTAATCTATGAATAATAAAATTTATGGTAAAAAAATACAGTATCCAACCACAGGAATGTGGTATGTGGAACTTGACTGGTTGAAGGGGGAAGTCACCCCAACCATAAAGCTGAATTCAGCAGAGGCAGATACATGTAGATTTGTGAAACGCTGAGTTTTAAGCTGAGAAATATTGGACGATCCATTCAAACATTATGAATTGGCAGGAATTTTGAATGAAAAGCGACACACTCCCTTGACATGTTACTTGGACACATCAAGGCAGATATTATTCTCCCTACTGTCTGGAGCTGCTAGGTCAAGTGTTATTTAAAAATCACGGAAAACATTTCATTTTTTTTTTTCTAAAGTTCTCTTCACACCACATGATTCGGTATCATTTGACTGCCATGACATTTCTAATTATTGTTGCTAGTGGAATGGCCTCAAACTGTACAAATTTGTAAAACTTTTGAACAAAGTGTCTGATTTTCTCCAAACTTTTGATGAGTGTTTTTCATATTTTTCTACCTTCATAAAGTCTACATTTGTGTTGGGGGAAACTTTCTGTCAAAAAGTTTAACTTTTCTCTAAAGCATCTGAGAAATGTGTCTGTGAAGCTAAAGCCTGCGTATTGCTTGCATGGCTGTGTTGAAACTGGGAATAATGCCCTGATAAAGTTGTTTGGTTTTCATCTCTCCTGCATGTCAGTGAATTGAACTTTGTCCCCCTTCAAGATATTTGTTCACCAGATAGAAAGAGTACGATGTAATGTCATGATACAGCATCGTTTCCATGGTAACTGGTTCCCCAGTAGATGTTCTCCATGAGGTCCACTTAGCAATCACTCAGTTTTCATTGTCAAGTAGGCCCTATTCATTGAGTTATGCTCGTTATCAGGTAATCATATTAGGGAGTCTTGAGGTAATCACACAGAACCGGTTTCCATGACAACGATGTCATCCTTTTGACTGTCTAATCACAGTGGTTGCATTCACATCTTTAATCCATTTCATGCCCTTATATTCTGCTTGTATCTCCATCTCCATTTTTCTTTTCTATGTTTTTTTTTTCTTCCCTCTCTTTTTCCATGTGCCCCGCCCCCCACAGGTGACAGACCACAGGCCAATGTCTGCTACACCTGGATCATCACTGCAATCATCCTCGTATGTTTTTGCAACATCCCAGCATGCATCACGCTGGTCTACTGCTGCCGGCAGAGGAAGCTGCCTTACTCCCCATCAAGGCCAATCAAGAGGTGAGTACACCAAGCGCCTTGTTTGTTTGTTTGTTTGTTTGTTTGTTTGTTTGTTTGTTTGTTTGTTTGTTTGTTGTCCTTTTTTGGGGGGGGGGGTTCACTTGGGTAGTGATCAACAACTTCACATGCTGCCTCGGACGGAAACCACAATTCAGCCTTGGCTAGCATCAGTCCTCTTCAAGGGGTTGAAGCTGTTATTATTATGAAATTATGTCAGATATGTGAGCCATGGTGTGGGATTTTTTCAAAGCTGCCAGGATTTTGCTAGTCTTTAAAGTCATAATTTACCATTTGTAGATAAAACAAAAACCCAGCATTAGTGCTTAGTGTGAGTTTGGGATAGAAACAACCAATGTGAAATTTGAACCAGTATAAGCGATGTTGAAGTATTGTTGAATATCCAAAATGTGAATAATAGGTAAAATAAAGAAAATATTTCCAGACTAAACCATCTACAGTTATGGTTTGCTGAGAAAAATAGCGATATCCTTATATTTTAAGGCTTCATTGCAAAAATTTTGTGTGGTCGGATGTTTTGTGATACAACTGATCTACAATTGCACACATATGCATCAAAAGTGATAGCTTACCAGGTACTTTTTGTGTGCTTCATACATATATCCATATAGCTATTGGGTGTTCTGGTGTTTCTTCTATCTAAGCTTTAGGCAGCACATTAATGCAAAACCCTGAATGCTGAACCTTCACAAATTTGATCCTTCAGCAGAAAATCCATAAAGGAAAATGTGATGAAAAGAGGCCCCACGATCTGCAGTAGTTTTCAAAACAGCTTCTTAGAACTTATAGAAAGTGGGGAGGTGTCAGATTGACATCTTTTGTTCATTTCATCATGATTAGTGCTCAAAGCAACATTGTTTTCTCTTCAAAAACGTCCTCTCTTCCCCTCCAGGAAAAACCGACACAAATCGCAGGAGGTGCCGCTGAGGCCGAAGAACGGCCGCGGCTCGACGGGGGATGACCCCGACGAAACGGTCCACCTCACGGAACCGGGGAACAACGGGACGTCACCCAAGAATACCGTGGTGGTATTAAAGGAGAACGGGCAGACGCCCTCAATGACGCCAGTCAAAGACGTGACGATAACGGACTCAATGGCGTGATAGAGTCTGCAACATGTTATACAGGTAAATTGGGGCAGTTTCAGAACCGCATGTGTGTTTAGGAAGAGATATTAACCAAACAAACATGTGCAGCTCTTTGGGATCTTGATGAACATGCCTGAAAGTTTGATCTTCCGGCTTGTGCCTTTCCATGACCTTTTCCATGAAATTCCAAAAAAAAAGAAAAGATAATTCCCCCCAAAAAAATTGCTTACTCACAGCCTAAGGTGCAGACATCACTGTGTACACCAAGAGATCACAAGAAAAGCGGTCATACAATCTTTTCCATACCTTGGTTCTTATCATTTCCTCCGTTTGTCACTTAGCTGTCATGTTTTTAACCTGCGATGGCTACCCCTCTTAAATATGAATAGGGAGCTTTAGATTTTAGACGCGCGGACGTTCAAAGGAAAAAAATATGTTCTGAGCGTGCGCAGTAGCGCGCGTAAAGTCAATCTATTTTTAGCTTGCGTCGCCTGAGTTTTTCACTACGCGTACTGGGCTATTTTCACGTCCGCACAGTTTGCGACGTAGAGAGCTTCTTCATGCACTAATCATATGGGGGCGCGATTTTATTTTTTATACGTTGCGTCCCAGCGTAATCTAAAGCTACTTTTCCACACGACGCAGGGAGAGGAGAACGTCCAGCGCACTCGTCGTCTGAAACGTCTGCGCGTCAAAATCTAAACCTCCCTAATATTTCCCCAGGGAGTCTCTGCAAAATGGAATACCACTTTATTGTGTCCTCTTGTCATGTGAATAAGATTGCCAGAAACGCTTTCTACTAATGCGCTCTGATTAATAAAGTGGAATCTGTTTCACCAGCCCTATGCAGTCAAGTGTAAAGTTTTGTACACGAAAACATGTTTAACAAGGATATAATCAAAGTTATGATAGAATGCAAGTTCAAAGTCGTTTGAAATGTGTGGTAAGTAGATATATATGGTTTCTCACAGGGCTTTACTCAAACCATGTTGGTTACTCTGCTCTGCTTTTCTTGCATGAGCTCTTTCATTTACTGTTTTGTTCTGAAATATCCCGAGACAGAGATTGTTCAACTTTTCTGTGACTTCTGTTTAAGGCAGAATTTTTTAATATGTTATTTGTCTTGGTCCTCATCTCCATTTTTTTCTCTCTCTCTTTCTCCCTGGTGCTTTGTTCCAACCTTCCTTGTCAACATTCCTGACCTGGAATCCAGAAACCAGCATTCCACAACTGAAATCCACCTCCCGTTTTTGTGCCCAGCACCAGAGAAGGAACAGCGCCCTCAGTAGGCAAGCCCCAAAGAGGTGGACTCGTTCCCTCACTTGTTACCTGGAGTGCAGCTCAGGGGGACCTCATTTGCACGGCGAAGCCCCAAGCGGATTGATGGCTCTTTGAGCTCGAGTGCCCAGGGCATAAAAAGGGAGAGACAGAGAAATGAACGAGAAGCAAATTTTGCAATTGAGAGAAAGGATTGAAACTTTAAAAAAAATATATGCAAAGAAGAGATGGACATTCTTTGTTGGTATATTTTATAAATGCATAAAACTGACGACAGCACCAAGTACGAGTGGTGGACGTAAGCTGATGTCCACTTCCCTCAGAGGATTGTCTGTGTCTGTGGCCCAAGGAGAAGTTGCCTGGAACCAAGGAACCAGAAAAGGCAAAAACAAAAAACTTCACGACAGACTAAGCATCCAGACACGGGGAAAAGGAAGATTTCAGTTGGTTTATCATGTCAGTGTCGTGTTGTTTTGTTTCGTTCCAGCTAAGAATTTGCCTGAGTGACTGTTGAGGTTGTGGCAATTAGATGGGCAAAGCAGTCATTCCCAAGAGGAAGAACAATGGATTTTCTTTTCTTTTCTTTTTTTTTTCTTTTTTTTTTTTGTGGGCTCCCGACATCATTTTGTTGATGGCAAAGCGTGCAGTGCATGAACTACACTTCATGATATGTAACACGAGAAATGGATAGACAACACCGTCATATTTGGGTCTGTTGATGGTAGATATAGGGAGAGAAGATAGCAGTAGTTCATAATGATTATGTCAAAGAAAAATGTTTGAGAATTTTTTTGAATAATATCTTACATGTGCAAAGTCTAGAGGTAGTGTAAAAAAAAAATCGCATTAGCAATACAGTATTAACGTTTTGGAGGGAATCTACACCATGTGTACAGTGCAGATGATAGAGAAAACTTAGATATGCAAACTTTGGTTTATAAGAGACATGGAGCCGAGGTTCTGACCTTTGAAGAGAGTCCAAAGTGATGGGAGAGGGTTAACCCATTGAATACTAGTTCCTATATAGTCAGGCAGGTGTCTATGGGAAATGCATATCATGGCAAAATCAGCCCGCCCTCAATGGGTTAACAATCCTCCCGACTGTCCTGGTCAGCTAACTGGAGGTCTGGTATTTGACTGTGCTACAAACATGTCTTTCAAAATGATTTGCTAAAGCAAAATGCTAAACAAGCAAAAGTTCAGCAAATACAACAAGCATTATGCCTGTAACATGTCATGTGATCTCTTCTCAGCCAATGATCTTCCAGTAGGCTCTGTGAATGGTTTGCCGTGTGGCAAGATTAGCTTGTGAAGACCGTGATTCCATTTGCACATAGTTTAATTCAAAGCATCATTAATCCTGCACTAAATGTAGAGCACACGATCTAGGGAATTCCCCCCCCCCCCCCCACATCCTTGCTTGTAGATTTCCACTTACTGTCTCATGGTATAGTTGACGTAACATAATTTGGTGATTGGTGTTGTGGACTTTTTTTGTAGGAAAATGTTTTAGTCTGCCACCACCATCAGTAACTCCCAATAAACTGCACCAGAGTTCTTCTCACCAACCATCCCGTTATTTCTCTCTGTATGTGAAAAAAAAAAGAGAGAAAAAGGTAAACATGTATTTGGTATGGTTTTTGCATTTGCGCACAAAATTCTTTTCACATTAAAGCAGTTCATACACATGGATGGTATGCTAAGAATTCACATTGGCAATATATGTTAGCCATTCCACTTACAAGTTGTTTATTCCATATTAAAATTATTTAAAAAAATGTGGATAGAAAGAAAGGACACAGTGTCTTGCCCGTCAACAACTGTAAAGGCAAATAAAGATGATGTTTTAGTCACAGGCTTCAATGTAGATATATCGCAAATGATGATGAAATACTGTACATTTGAAGATATCACCCTGTCACACATAAGGTATAGGATCAGGAGTAGGTAAATGTGAGTATCACACAGACAAGGGTATGACTATTTTTCTTCTCTCTTCAAATGGAGTTAATAGCTACAAGATCAGCACAATGAAGACACAATGATAGCTTGTACTGCACAGTGGTAGATGCTACTTGTTCAGAATGCCTTTCTTGTGTAAAGTTTGTTGCATTTTATAAGTTTTCTATGTCGATCTGTGCGAGAAGGTGTTTGTAGACCCATACTATATACATGTCTCGGGGGTAAGGGGATCTGGGATATTCTTGTTACAGTGATATTTCATTACCTGGTGTCGTCAGAATATATGCAAGTGGAATGACTATTTGTCTCCCATGGGAGATAGGCCTATGTTTTGATGTGTTGTTGCATGATTTCATTACTTATTAAAGCTTGCCAGTGAATGTAAGAGTATATGCCCTTGAGCACTATTTAGTAAGTTGGTAAGAATGATATCTCTTTGTGTTTCTGTGGATACGACTGCAGTGTACCCACAATCCTTCAACGTAATGTGTATGATAAACTGTTATATTTCATGTCCAAAATTTTATTGTTGTGGATAATTGCAAGTACTCCATTTATAATAATTTGCTAATTTGTCTTGTCAATATCGTGACCGTTAATAATGGACTATATACAATATTTTTGTTTCCGTTTTTGTATCAAACTCGGAATGGAGATGTACAGCTGAGGGTAATGTAGATAGAATTTATGCTGTATACATTGTTTACTCATTGTAACATATGTAAATTTTTCTCCAATAGTGTATATAGTTCCAAAAAAAGTTTTGTTATTTATTTCTCTCCTGAATTTAATGAGGAAAACGGAGGGGGCATAATATGCATTACGTTTTGAGGTACCTTCTGTTCCTTTTCATCATTGTCGTGTAATTTTTTTTTTTTCTTTTTGCCAAATTGTTTTCGGCTGTCTTCTTTATTTCGCATAGCAGTTACCTGTGATGCAGGAGTGATGTTATCAAGTGATTATCCTTTGAACTTTGAGCTACAGTGGTTGCAAATGCAGCTACGAAAGGGATACTGTATACGCCATATATCTCGCAGGGGTTTTATGCCCAAATATTACCAGTTGGGTGTTTGGTGTTCACGAATTTAACAACAAACTAAAATGCTAACTCTGATCTAGACATGAATGAAAGATGTGTGTGTACATACATTTCTACATCGATCGCTGTTGTCTGCAATCGCTAATTGGCCACTTGAGAAATTGTCACTAACTCCCGGTTGGCAAAAAAAAAATAAACTCGCTAAATATATGGCGTATACCGTGTGCTGTTATTGTTTAGACCTTGACATAGTTACTCTTTCAACCAGTGGTTTATTTACTTTCTTTGTTTTTTGGTTTTTTTTTTGTCAGGGGTTCAGTTATTACACATTGTGACATTATCGTGACATTGTATACATATGACAGTTGTAATCCAAGTCATATTACGGTAACTTCACTGCAGATGAATTCTGCAAAGACCTCTGTAGTGATACTGCACACACAATTTCCCACCAATGACCCTATGCAGGTGTTCAGATTTTTTTTTTTTTTTCTGCTGGTACTCCCCTGAAAGACACAAGAAAGTTTGTTCCAAAGAATTATCAAGGCTGTAAATTTGTGTTTTTCTGCAATTTTCTTGCTTTTTTTATGCTTGTTTTTAAACCTTTTGAGGGTCATTTCTACAAACATCAGTGCACTGTAGGGTAGGGAATTGCTTTAGAAACATGCAATAGCTAGATGTCACATTTTCACCGTATACTGGTACAGAGCCTACATACGAGAAAAATTTTCTCTTTGGCAACAGCTGTCTATCCCGTCTGCACTGTATAATCTGTCTTGTAATTTAATATCTAATGAATCATGTTGTTTGCCTGTTTATGTTGTATGGTAATGAGTAATGTGTTGAATAATGTGTGCAATGAAGGATTTTGTGGGATTTTTTTTATATATACACATATCCATGTACATTGAGAGTGAAATTATGATGAGATTTACCTGCAAGTATGCAAACTTTAGGGCAAGTAGTCGTTAGATTTTTAAGTTGATTAGAGCTTCCAAGGGTGTGTATATTAATTAGTATGAAGAGACAGCTGGTGTAGATCAGATGCAGACTGGCAGTGGTGATGTTGTGAGCTGGTGATGTCACTGGTGATGTGCATCTAGATCAAAGATCAACATCTAGAGATCTAGATCAAAGGCCTCGGCAGAGATGTCAGGCTGCAGACTCGAGAGAAAGTTTTATGTGTGCATTTAGTGTGGATGGAAAAAAAAAATGGGCGTCGGCTTAAAGGATCCTGCACTACCCTCCCATTCTGTGACCCACTGGATGCAACAAAGGTCATGGCAAGTCGCAAGTTTGCATTGAGGCTACTTTAATTTACCTTGCATGACGGTAAAGTTTATGTGCGGGGTAAAGAAAATCGGCTTTAAAAACCATCACACAGTCTGAGCAAGATGCAAAATTGGCGCCCTTTTACCTGACTGCGTGCACACACGAAGCTTAATCAAAATCTACACCACCACAATTCAGACTGAAAACTCATCCAAGATGTAGTACGTGTAAAAGAAAAAAAAATCTATATGCTCTGGACCGTACAAAAGTCCGTGTAACAACACATTGTAGAAGTGCTGCACTCACCGTAGCCAAAATAAATGTACGCTGTAACTTCACCATAAGCTGCAAGTCATTCATCTATATAGAGCTCTTAGATCAGTAGTATCCTAAGTAAGTAGATCAAGTAGATAATATCTTTCAGGCCATACACAGATTGATGCTTATGGTTAAAAAGAGATTTATTAGTCTTTAAATTCTCGGCTTCTCGTGTCATTAATTTGCCCACTCCTTGGCAGTAGGGAGCAAGCAAATTAGAATAAATGATGTAAATATGAGATGATGTACATGCATATGATGACCAAAATCTTATCTTTAAAAATTATGTGTATATTTTTGTAAGACCTGTTCTATCTTCCACCTACAGTCTTAATTGACTTGCTCTTTTCTTTTTTTCCCCCCATTCTTTATGAAGTACTGGAATCAAAGTATTAATTTGTGAGACTTTTTTTTTTCTTTTTGAAATATGCAATGTGTTCCCATTAAAATTTTGAAAATGACACTAGAACTGCTGTGTTCTAAGAAAGACTGATGAGTACAAATTTGATAGCAGCTGTAGTGGTCATTTTAAGCATTGAAAGCGGTACTACAAATGTCATTTTTTTTTTCTGATGTGTGATTGAGAAAGAATTTTTATGTCTGTTTCAGTGGTAACGTAAAGCATACCAGATTTATGTAAGCCTCGACACTAAAATTTTGTCAGTTTCTCAAGGGACAAATAACATGTATAGTGATGTATGTGTAAAATGACACAGTTGTGAGTGGCTATATTAAAAACAGTGCAAGTTCTAAATGACTTCATACATATTTATGTTGGCATGGTACAGCTCAAATAATCAGCGGCATAAAATATTTCTCTTTTCCTGTAGGTCATGCACATGTTCACTGTAATATAACACATAATCCGAGAAAGTACTCTTTACACATATGGCATGGCATTGACAGTCAGTAATACATGTATTTAGATCCATATGTCACATGGTCTTACCCTGTTCTAGCTATTATTTATTTAGAGGAAGAAAAACCTGTAATCTCCTCCCCTAATATCCCATTCCCCTTCAATTAATAGATAAATAAATAATTATGTAAATGAATGAATGAATAAATAAGTAAATAAATAAATAAATAAGTAAGTAAATGAATAAATAAATAAATAAATAAATATTAAAATAAATAAATAGAGAAAAACAGTGCGACACAATATCAGAAAGCAAACAGCAAAACTAAAAATGTCCATGCAGTGCTAATAGTAGTGACCATCATTAGAGCAGAGAAAAACGAAGTGAAGGAATGTGAGAGATGCATGTACATTCCAAGCTACTTGTAGAGTTTGTCAAGTCATCCTCAAAGACTTCACTGATATCGTTTCTTGGTGGACCGAGAGAGATGCTGTGTTTGGGTTGATCATTTTTACTGGGAATAGTTTTTCAGGAAGGTAAGATGAAGATTTGGTGTGTTTCAGTGTAATAGTGATTGAAGTTGGCATGTATTTTTTTTTTCTCTCGTTGCTTGTAAACAAAAATGTCCAAAAGTTGATTGTAAGGTAACCAAGACAGAAACAGCATGTTTTATCTCTGCGCAAGAGTGTTTGTGATGCATAAATGCTTGCTCAATTCATTTATCCACACATTGTCAACTTTCCTACATCAGTTTGATCCCTCATGGGCTAAATAACATTTTCCGTAACAGGCAGAATACTTGTGTTTTTGCAGTTGAAATCTTTTGAAATACAGTATCAGCAATTAACAGGGTAAATATGATACAGTGCTTAGTAGAAATTAGTAAAAAAACAAAAAACAAAACAAAACAAAAACAAAAACTAAGAAGCAGTGCTCTTTCCAGCCACTTTGAGTAATACATGTATGCATGCCAGTGTGTAGTATCTCATTGGCATCATTGTAATATTTGTATTTGGAATCACTTGCAGTTTTAAAGCTTCACTTGTTATACGTGTAATACAAATCAGGTTTGCAGCAATCAAGAATGAGAGTGAAATTAAACACTGAGAAAGTGACATTGACAAGGGGAAAACAATTGTAAAATTATTGTGTGCAGATGAGCGTAAGTACTTTCCAAAACAACTTTCCATTTCCTGAAAATTATGTTTGTTTGTTTTTAATTCTTTCCTTTGTTTTTGTTTGTTAGTTCTAGTCTACAATTATCCTGGTTTGTACCAAGAGATGGGCAAGAGGACACAAGCCATTATTTTTTTCTTTCCTCTTTCTCTCTTTTATGTCTGTGACAATGCTGCAAAATAAGTCAAGTAGTTTGATTTTGAATTATGTAGAGATACATGTACAGTAGTTTGAATTCACATCTGTGAGAGATAATACAGAGTGTTATGCATTTTTGACGGGAGAATTTCAGCAGAATATAACGTGGTGTGTTGGACACTCAACATGACTTTGGGCAATACTCCACCTGCTAATGAGAATGGAAAGACAAACAAAGAAAGGAAAGAAAAGATAATACATACCTACTCACACACACACACACACACGCACACACACACACACACACATTTTCTTGTTTATATCCATATTTGTTCATCTATGAGCTTGGGCATATTATGGTGTACATCCAAATTTTTGTCAATATTTTTGTGACACTTCATAAGAGTACATGACCTGGCAAACAGTCACGAAGCATGGACTCATTAAAATCAGATGGCTTGTCATTTTTATTTAATGATACAATATCTTACAGGGACAAACTGTTGCAAATGTTATACAAATGTTAATGTGGTCCCACAAAATTGTCAAATGAGAACACGCCAAGAATTTATAGCCCTCCAGGGACGATGCATGTAAGCCGGAGGCATCGGATATCTTTCTGCATATGTATACACATACTGCTTTTGATCTGGAAACTTTACTTCATGCATCTAGCTTGTTACATCACTGTGTTATTTTTTTGTCATATCCACATACAAATGAATGTCATGTTGTGTTGAATCTCTTTGTCATGCCACAAACTTGTGAGGTGGTATGCAACATGAATTTAATGTACTGATAAGAAATAACCTTCCATGTCTGAACGTGTGTCAACATCCATTTTGTTGTTGTTGTTGTTGGTTTTTTGTTTGTTATAGGGAGGTTGCCTTCGTAGCAAAAGTAAGATTATGTGTAATAAAAATACATTCTAAATGTATGCCTAAGCAATAAGTGACATGTCTCTTTGTTTTTTTCTTTTCTCATCACAAAACATTGGAATATTTTCTATTAACCCTAAATCCGGGTCATAATCTATAAGATTGGGTCTTAACATTTTTTTTTTAATTATCATTTTCTAATTTTGATTAATTAATCATGCAAATTAAGCCCAAGATCTTTTTTTAGCCTGTTCACACTAATTAAAAGCATTGGGAGTGTACTTAATATTTTGTTTGTTTATCTGTATATCTAACATAGTCAACAATTTTACATCCTAAAATCTTCCTAGAGTCATTTCAGTTTCTATGTATTTTACTGTTTTGGGAATAACTTAGGTATTTCTTTGTTGTTGTTTTTTTCTTTTGCTTTTTTTTCCTTCCCTTTTTTTTTTCATTGGAAATTGTCACTTTCTACCAAAATTAGCATTAGATCAATCAAGGGGTTATGTACTTGTAAAATTAGGCATGTTTTCCATAGGAAATGTACACAAAATCACAAGATTGTGCTCGTTTTGGGGTATTATGCCGTCACAAAAATGGGCGTGGCTTCGTAACGGTGTGCGTTGACATTGCAAATTTGGTCCTAAAAAATTCTATCTTCTATATACACGTGTATATAAAAGTCTCGAACTACTGCTGCTGCTGCTGCTGCTGCTCGCACTTGTTCGGTGCACTCAGGCGGAACGCCAAGGGCATTCATAGGTCATTGCATTGAAAAACTGCCTGTGTCATTCCCACTAGGCGGGAGGGATGATGCGTGTGCACTCGTGCGAATGTGCACTTGACGTGGGTAATAAGTTATAGTTTCATACCCTGAAATTGTATTTGACTCAATACAACACTAGTTTATGTGAATTTCATGAAAGGAAATAATAAACTGTGAATGAACTATGTTTTTGCGTATTTCATGCATAAATCCTCTTTATTTCAACCCATCTGTAATCACATCTAACCCACTTGCAAATCGACGTGCCCATAACGTCCTCGAGCCCCCGAGATAGCGCTGGGACATTCCATTCAATGACGGGGTTTTTATTTTGCAACGTTATCAACTAACTCTCATGTAAGCAAGTTCTTGCTATGGCTGATCTATTTTATAATGTATCATAATCTATCTATGCTTAGATAACCTAATTCAAATTTGCAGAGACATAGAAAAAGATTTGTTTTACAATCGTGATAGTTCAACTACTCATTTACCCTGTGCTGGAATCCGCATGTCTGCTCCGCACTAGTCTAGCGGGCGACGTATTTTTAGCCTAAATCAGTGATTGGCAATCAATAGAGGGCGCGACGATGTGGAAGTCAAGTTGACTAAAAATACGTCTAGTAAGAAACCTCCGAATAGAGGCGTGGAACCGGGTGTGGCAAGACAGTTGTCAGTCGTCAACTCAGTTTTATTGGCTGAGCATCGGATGTCAATCAAAACACGTCGCAGAGCCCGAAGAAATGCTAGTCTACTCTCATAGGTATACTACAGGTAATCTTTCAATAAAAATACAGTTTGCCTGTCTCTTTCAGCTTACTACAGTATTTTTTCACTCTTCTCCATTCTATTTGAGGTGTATTACATCTTATCTTACTTCAAATAGAAAACAATGATGGTAATCAGTGCAACTGACTTCAGTTGTAAATCTATGAGGGTTTTGCACGTGGAAACTACGCCCAAATTACTGCCGAATGCAAACCTTCAATTATTGGAGTAAAGTCTACTTGATATTTACTTTAATTGTACGTTTCGGAAATGTATTTGATATCACCACTCCCTTTATTATATTTAACCTTGAGTTACCATATATTTTGTATTAAACTTTGCATGATATTTGTTTAACATCAATAAAGCTGCCGTCAAGACATCAATCTCTATATCGGAGCACAATAGGCATTTTCTGTCGCGTTCACGCGTGATGACACTGTCACGGAAGAACTCGTCCGCGGTACATGGGCGTCCAAGGGAAAACAAAGAGGAGCTGCGACACAAAAAGATTCCTGCAAAGCCAAAGGCACAGGTGAAATATGGTCCATTCTTTGCAATCATGAAACTACGAGATGCCATCTATGTGGTCCTGGCAACAAGTAATGATAAACCGATTCAATCTGATTAACATTTCTTTACAAATGCAAATGAGGACATCTTTCTGACCATTCCGAATGCATGCCAATGCAGAAAATTAAGCTAACCAATGTGGCTGATGCATACACACACACGCAAAGGAAGAAAAAAACACGACCTACTTACGAAACTGAAGCATAACACGCACGATATGTGACCATGGCCAAAGCGCCGGAAAAGACAAGTGATGGTAATTTTTTATCCAATTTCACGGTTGTCAAATCAAACATCCACGAATGATTTTTATACGTGCTTATATAGTTGGTAGCTCATGGTAATTCCTATACCTTATTTTCCAGGTTTTCATATCTCAGAAAGTGCTTCGAGGGACGTTATACATTGGTTGAAAAGTTAAAGTTATATTTCCAGGTGTACAGCAGGTCAACGTGGCATCACAAAGTATAGACATTAGGTAAATGTTTGGAAATGCGCGAGCGCCAGCAGTATTTTTTTTTATATATTTTTGTTGAAAGTGTGAAATATGACTAGGAAGTATAGGCGTAAATGGGTAAAGCATACTCTTTAAATATGGATGCACCTCGAGTGAGCATGAGGACATCTGAATTGGAATTTTCAAAATTGTTGCTCTGAATGCAGTGACGAACGATTTCAGATAGAAGCTTCGCTTGCATGTGGAGATTCACAATTCTCACTCCATAGAAAATGTTAAACACGATACCGCTTTTACGCTTCGTGAAAGACCCTGTTATCTCTTTTATCATCACACTGTTATAGTTTTCTTATCAAGCTTTATCCACCATGATTTTCTGCATCTATTCAACCAAATATCTGTTTAAATAACTTGCGTTAGTGGTCAGCGCACGAAAGCCAGAATTTTCATTGCTTTGATATAAGTTTGCCTGACAAAAAGACACTTTTCACAATGTCCAATTCAGCTGACAAAGAAAGTGACTCTGTTCGAATAGCGAAACATGGAAATGCGATCCTCTATAAAGCTATAGATTCTGTCTAGCGACACATACATCACCAGTCATGATGGAAGTGCCTCAATAGAGTAATAACTTATCGAGTAATAGGATATGAAGTGAAACCTTGCATTCTATATGTGTGCAAATAGGCCGACAACTCTAAGAATATTTCAACGACTACTAGCACTGTAAAACATGCTGTCGTAAAACGCCAAGAGTCGTCTAATGACTATGGAGAAACAGCATCAACGATTTATATGATCATAGTGAAAATGACTTAAATCTATGATGATTATTATAACATATCAATTTGGGAGATGAATATATTTGTAATTTATGGATAAATGATGGAAATTTGAGACAGAGGCGCTGAAACGCTTTCTGTATTGCCCTTCTTTTGAGAAAATAAGGTTGCCTGTGACAAGTGCTTTTACCACCATAACGTGCAAGACGAATGGGTCAGTATAATAATAATAGGACTACAGTTTAATCATCCGTACAACAAATATTTTATCTCAAATGGCCATGATATAGTCGAGATAGCATTTATATTAGAAAGCAAAGGTGATTAAAGTTAGGTTGGCTTTGAGAAAAGCAATACGATTGTTCAATCTTGCTATTTTTGCTCATATTGTCTATACTGGAAATTTATGCCAATAGGCCTACATTTTCAAATAGGCCTATATTGTGTAATACATGTTCACTCACGTGAACCAAATTCGGTTTGCAGTTCAGTCATAGTACACATAACAATGTGATTAGTTAGTTTTAATTCTACCAGTGGGTTGCAGTTTGCTCCAGTGCGCTGGCCTTGTGTATTGAAGTGCACTGATCATATTAATTCATAGTATTGTTGCTTATATTCCCTTCAAAAACAAGAAGACCAATTAAACACGGTTTTTATTAAGATGCGAGCGAACCCTGACAATAAGAGCAGATGATTTGAAAGGAATCCTAGAAACTATAGAAAATGTTATCGAATCCGCCCTTGCGAAAATAAGCAGCAGAGGTGACAAAATCGATTGAGGCAACAATATGCTTAATATTATACATAAATATAACTGCATTCACTCAATCCACATGTCTAGTAAGGTGAACTTGTCCTTGAAGAACTCGAATGCAAAGCATATATCTCTGCGACAAAAACGTTTTGAAATAGTTCATTGAGAAGCACGTACGTCTAAACAAATTGGTGTAACGATTTGATGTAATATTTTAGCATATTGTTGGTTTAATCCATTTCGTCACCGTTGTTGCCCTTTTTCGTCACCCTTTATTCACTTCGTCATCATGTATTTGAGCCTATAATCTAGAACACTTGTCTCTTGGAGAAAACATATTGATGTAGAGCATTTGGGAGCCTGCAACTCTCAGCAAAGTGGTATTACGAATTGATGCATTACCTACGCACATCGTGGCTTGATTAAATTTCGTCACCGTTACTGCCTTTTTTCGTCATCCTGTCTGGTTCTGGATGTAGTACGGTGCAGGACCTTGCGGTATAAGGCACCGGGTGAGAGAGGGCACGTTGGGAGCGTTGGTAGTCAAAGTGAAGAAGACTTTGCTCAATCTTTGCTTTGAAAACCTCTTTAATATACTGTTAACGACTTCAGCTGGAAGTTAATTCCAGACCAGGATCGGTTTCACAAAAAAAAAAAGAGGGAAACTCGGTCGGTATACTGATGTGTTACAGTGAATTACTTTGTAACATTTAGTCTGATTTGTAACGTAATTTTCGACATTTTTTTTTCTTACGTTACATTCTTTATATTTCTTTGCTGTAATATTTCGCTTGGGTCTTACTTTAGTGAAGACAATTCCAGAATGTGGGGCTGGGACCAACCCCTTTGCCACTTTGAAGAATGATTTTAATCTCCGGACCTGGCATCCCAAGGTAAGAGTTGGCAAGTTCAGTTTCTCCCCCATGCACGTTGTACAGTCTGAATCGCGGAAAATGTAGTCATTGCATATGAACTGTACAGCTCTTCGTTGTGGGGTTTTCCCCTGTCTGTCAACTCTTTGATGTACTTGAGCCATATATTCCAAAACACTTTTCTCTTTGATATAACGTCTTGATAGCGCGCGTTGAGAAGTATACAAGTCTCAGTAAAGCGGTATAACGAGTTGATGTACTAGTGATAAAGAATATTGTTGGCTGATTCGATTCCGTCACCGCTGCTGCCTGTTTTCGTCACCCGTTATTTACAACTATCTGATGCGTTTGAGCCCTCTAATCCAAGTCCACATGTCTTGCATAAAATGTCTTCATAAAGCACAACCGAAGAAGCAAACAGCTCTCAGTAAAGTGATATGACGAGTTGATTTATTACTTGAGCAAAATGTGGGCTGATTCGATTCCGTCACTCTTGCTGCCTGTTTTTGATACTATTTATTTACAACTGTCTGACGCTTTTAAGCCCTCTAATCCAAAGCATACGTCTCTTGGATAAAACGTATTGATTTAGCAAACTGAGAACCATGCAACTCCCCAAAAAAGTGGCGTGACGAGTTGATATATCACGTAACCACATTTTGATCTGATTTGATTTCGTCATAGCTGGTGAATTTTTCGTCAACCTTTACGTACAACTTTTCTGATGCATTTCAGTTGTCTAATCAAAAGCTCATGCCACTTGAAAAAAATATTGATAAAGCACATTGTGACATACAACTGTAAAAAAAATGGTATAACAATTTGATGAATTAGCTAATCATATCCTGGACTAAATATATTTCGTCACCGTTGTCGCCTTTTTCGTAACCCTTCGTGTACAACGGCATCATAAGCCCTCGAATGCAAAGAGCATGTCTCTGGGAGAAAATGTCTTGATGTAGCACATTGAGAAGCATAGAACACTAAGTAATTTGGTATAACAATTTGAAGCATCATTTAGACACATTGTTTGCTTCCGTCACCCTGATTGCCTTTTTCGTCACCCTTTATTTACAACCTCATCATGTATTTTCGACCCCTCTGATATAAACACTTGTCTCTTTTATAAATTTCTTGATATAGCACATTGAGAAGCATGCAGCCTTGTAATTCAAAGTACATTCTTCTTGGATAAAAACGCCTTGATAAAGCACAATACGAACCATTCGGCTCTCTGTAGAAAGGTATGAAGAGTGGAGTAGTACCTGAGTAAATTTTGGTCCAAATCGATTTCGTCACCGTTGCTGTCTGTTTTCGTCACTCTTTATTTACATCTCCCTGATACAATTGAGCCCTCTAATCTAAAGCACACGCCCCTTGGAGAAAACGTCTTGCTGTTGCACAATGAGAACCGTGCAACTCTCATCAAAGTGGTATGACGAGTTGATATATTGCCTAACCACGTTTGTGACCCTGCATCACAAAACAAACAAAAAGTCGCCAAACAAGGATTTTTAGTTAAGAATAGATTCTGAAAGAGAGCAGACTCTAAGCTTTAAAATGATGTAGAACTCAATTCAAATGGACTCTTCTAACCTATCTAAATATTGGAAAGAAAGGACACAGTCTGGAAAGTGTGAACTGAGAAAACAGGCTCTGAAGTACAGGGTGTATTCAAGCGCTTAATCTTTACCAAGTTATGCTAGCTGTGGGATGAATGGAACAAAAACAGGATGTTGACCACCGGAGCAACAACAATGAAGGGATTATCAGATTATTAAGCATGCTTCATTAACACATTCTGTGCATGATTAATGCCAATTTTCAATGCAGTAGCATTATTCTTTCTAAAGTTATTGGAGTTGAAAGTGAAGTGTATGGACAGGGTTTTTGAGAAATGGGACGAGGGTTCTATGAGAAACAACTAATCACACTATTCCACCAAAAAGTGTTCGAGAAAAACTGCTGAAAACACAAGTTCCTGTTTGTTTTATGATCCCAAATTTAATATATAAAATAGAAAAAGACTTGCTCTTTCAGAAAATATGAAAAACTCAACATTGGTTAGGTTGACCCATTTCACCTGTTTTCAGTCCTCACACAAAATCACTGTGTGCGACTTTTTGTTCGTTTTGTGCTGCACGGTCACATTTAGGATTAGATCCCACCTCCCTGATTAGATAAATTTCCTCACAGTTGCTGCCTTTATCTTCATCCTTTATGTACAACTTTCTGATGCATTTGAGTCCCCATATCAAAAGCTCATTGGGATACATGCAACTCTGAACAAAATGAACAATTCGACGTATTAGCTAATCGTATCGTGGCCTGAATCGATTTAGACACCGTTGCTGCCTTATTTCACCACCCTTCATGTACAATAGTTTCATGTATTTGAGCCCTAGAATGCAAAGCACACGTCACTGGGGGAAAATTTCTTGATGCACTGTAAAGCACACTGAGAAGCATGCAACTCCGATCATAGTAGTAAAACGATTTGATGTATTATTCAAGCGTATTGTTGCCTGAATCGATTTCGTCAGCGTTCTCCTTTTCTCTTTTCTTCATCATGTATATTAGCCCTCTAATCCAAATCACATGAGTCCTGGAAAAAATGAAGAATCGTTTTGATATAGTACATTGAGAGGCATGTAACCCTTAGCAAAGTGGTATGATACTGTATTACCAAAGCACATTGTAGGTTGATTCGATTTTGTCACCGTTGCTGCCTTTTTTCGTCACCCTTTCTGTACATTTGTCTGATGCATTTCAGCCCTCTAATTCAAAGCTCATGCCACTTGGAGAGAAATTCTTGATATAGCACATTGACAAGCATGTAATTCTAATCAAAGTGGCAGAATATTTTCATGTCTTCGCTAAGCATATTGTTGGCTGAATCGATTTTGTCACCCTATACTGCCTTATTTCGTCATCCTGTATTTACAACGTCAAGTATATGAGCCTCTAATCCAAAGGGCACGTCTCTTGGATAAAATGTCTTGATTTGGCGTTGAGAAGCATGCAACTCTCAGCAATGTTGAATTACGAGTTGATGGATTATTCAAGAATATTATGGCTGAATTGATTTCGTTACCGTTGCCGCCTTCTTTCGTCACTCCTTATTTACAACTGTCTGAGGTATTTGACCCTTGCAATCCAAAGCACGTGTGTCTTGGACAAAACGTCTTGATAAAGCACATTCAGAAGCGTGCTACTCTAAGCAAAGTGGAAAATAAGTTGAGGTATTAGCTAAGCACAATTTGGGCTGATTTCATTTCGTCACCGTTGCTGCCCTTTTCTGTCATCCATGGTTTACAACTGCCTGTCTGATGCATTTGAGTTACGAGAGTGGCAAGGGGCTGATCTATGATTTGGGCCGTATTTCAAAGGGGATTATCAGCACATACACGAATGCTTTATTTTGACGTTTTTAGTTTGTGGTTTGTGTATGTTTGTCATTATACTTGTCTTTGTGTGTGTCAATGCGTGTGTGTGCACGTGTGTAGGCATGAATACGTGTGCGTGTTTTCATTCAATTTTTACTGCATAATATAATATTCAACCTTTGTATTATTGCTGTCACATCAACGTATTTTGTAACTAAAAAAAGAATATTTCGTTTTCGGAATAACGAACCTGATTTTATTATCTGATTAACGATCCTTGGAATGATGAATCCCAGAAAGGACATGAAGGAACATATCAATCATTTCTGAAATCTTGTCAGAAAATACGAGTATAATCATTTCTGACAGGTCGAATCAAGCGAATGTTATTTCAACAACCACGCCTAACCTCTAAACGAGATGTTCCAGGCGAAAATGGTACAAGACTATTTAGCAGAGCCACGTGTCACTTCTAGCGATTTGGACATGGACACTTCTGTTGCGTGTTGTGCCTCAGTTGCGTAATACGTCTTGTGTGTGTGTGTGTGTTGGTGTGTGTGTGCGTGCGTGTTTGTATGTGTATTTTACCACAGTTGTTCGCTTGTTGATGATACTCAAGTTAGCCATACATATGCATACAGAATGGCCACAAAGATGTCCTCATATATGCATTTGTAATGAAACGTGAATCAGATTGAATCGGTTTATCATTACTTGTTGCCAGGACCACATACATGGCATCTCGTATTTTCATGATTGCAAAGAATGCACCATATTTCACCTGTGCCTTTGGCTTTGCAGGAATCTTTTTGTGTCGCAGCTCCTCTTTGTTTTCCCCTTGGACGCCCATGTTACCGCGGACGAGTTCTTCCGTGACAGTGTGATCACGCGTGAACACGACAGAAAATGCCTGTTTAAAGTATATTGTGCTCCGATATAGAGATTGATATCTTGACGGCAGCTTTATTGATGTTAAAGGGAAGATAAACCCCAAGAGCAATGTGGATTGAGTGAAAGCAGCAACATTAGTAGAACACATCAGTGAAAGTTTGAAGAAAATCGGACAATCGATGCAAAAGTTATGAAATTTTAAAGTTTTGGTGTTGGAACCGCTGGACGAGGAGACTACTAGAGGTTATGACGTATGAGTGGACAACAATACCAAGAAAATATAAAGAAAATTCTACAAAAATCCATTTTTCATGAAAATTACAAATTCCATCAACTTGACATTGACATATGTTATGGGTAGCAATTATTCCCCCTGCTTTCTGAAAGAGGTTGGTCCATTGCTCTTTCATAATTCTAGAAAAGTGAATTTTTGTTGAATTTCCTTTATATTTTCTTTGTATTGTTGTCCACTCATACGTCATATCCTCTAGTAGTCTCCTCATCCAGCGGTTTCAACACCAAAACTTTAAAAATTCATAACTTTTGCATCGATTGTCCGATTTTCCTCAAACTTTCACTGATGTGTTCTACTAATGTTGCTGCTTTCACTCAATCCACATTGCTTTTTGGGTTTACCTTCCCTTTAAGCAAATATCATACAAAGTTTGATACAAAAATATATGGTAACTCAAGGTTAGAAATAATAAAGTGGAGTGGTGATATCAAATACATTTCCGAAACGTACAATTAAAGTAAATATCAAGTATACTTTACTCCAATAATTGAAGGTTTGCATTCGGCAGTAATTTGGGCGTAGTTTCCACGTGTAAAACCCTCATAGATTTACAAATGAAGTCAGTTGCACTGATTGCCATCATTCTTTTCTATTTGAAGTAAGGTAAGATGTAATACACCTCAAATAGAATGGAGAAGAGTGAAAAAATACTGTAGTAAGCTGAAAGAGACAGGCAAACTGTATTTTTATTGAAAGATTATCTGTAGTATACCTAGGAGAGTAGACTAGCATTTCTTCGGGCTCTGCGACGTGTTTTGATTGACATCCGATGCTCAGCCAATAAAACTTCGAGAGTTGACGACTGACAACTGTCTTGCCACACCTGGTTCCACGCCTCTATTCGGAGGTTTCTTACTAGACGTATTTTTAGTCAACTTGACTTCCACATCGTCGCGCCCTCTATTGATTGCCAATCACTGATGTAGGCTAAAAATACGTCGCCCGCTAGACTAGCTCCGCACGTGTTATCGCAAACTTCGATCGAGATGGCTTGTGCGTAGAGGGGAAGCATGGGGCCGGGGGTGAAAAAAAAAACACGCAGCACGTGGCATGGTACAAACAAATCGGACGTAAGAAGTCGTACATTCATGAGCTAAAACAGACAAAGAGCGAAATCAGGGTCCACTGAAAAGGTCTTGACACTGTAATGTATGTTCCAAAATCATGTTTGGCTTAGTTTTGAGAGGATTTTCTATACTCTGAGGCCCGAATTCACGAAGGTGGTACAAATTGAACCATGGTTTAAACCATGACGGACAAAAACCACGGAGCGCCAAGTGTCGCATGGAATATTTCGTTACGAAATTGGTCATTTTGTCGACAAAATGACCGTTTCGTTAACGAAATTATCATTTCGTGGACGAAATGTCCATTTAGTTACAAAATGTTGTCATTTCGTTACAAAATCATTTCATCGACGAAATGACTGATTTCGTAACGAAATATTCCATGCGACACTAACAAGTACTTGGCGCTCCAAGGTTTTTGTCCATGGTTTAAACCATGGTTTCATTTGTACCACCTTCGTGAATTCGAGCCTAAAGATTTTTCTCGCTCGAGATCAGGAATGAGATCGCTGAACTAGCTACTCATACAACATGTACTGTAACATGTGACTGCTGCAGATGCATCGTGAGTGCGGTGAGGAGAAACAGGCGCGGTGGAGCACCCCAATTTGCATCTCATTATCGCCCCGTTCTATTTGAATTTCCAACGGGCATCCACGGCTGCCCGAAACTGTGTGCATGAAAAAGTCAAATCTTTACCTTCTCCTTGTGCCGCTATGCGTGCCGCTAGTAAACTCAAACTTCCCACACTATCTAAGTTTTTAAAAACCTTCCTTTTGATGAAAAAATTATGAAATTTGCTGCACTAGAACTTGAGATATTAAAGCGTTTTGAAAATCACCTCTCGCAAAACATGCTCTCTGTTTTTTTCCGACTGGACTATGGCCGGGCTCCAATGTGTCCGAAACTGGCAACATAAGTTCATCAGGCCTCAATCCATATATGGTGAAAGTTTTCGCTTTGTACCACCTGTACTTTTTGAGAAATCAACTTGTTTCTACAAGGTTTGGAATAGAAAATTGTAGTCGGCGAAACAATTGAAAATGACGTCATTTCTTTTCCCGTAATATTGGGCATGCGTGGTACGTGAGATTCAGGATTTCGTGCTCATTGTTAGTTTGCATGTGACGCAGTCAATTTTGCTGAGTGTCGCACGGCGGTGATTGCTGAGCTGCTGCCGCGCACGCTGCATGCAGCAATGCGTTGTGTGTGCTGTGACATGCAACGCCACAGTGACGCGATTAATTATACATGGGACCGACCTGTACGCTTTGCGTTCGTGTCATTTTTGACATCACCTTCTGTTTTTTTACGACACAACCATGGCCGGGAATATTACGGTATGAAATTTAAAATGCAAGCAGATAAATAAATTTCGGTGTACATTGTTTGAATGGCGCTTTTGTTCCGCAATCACACTTCGTGAATTTTAGGATGATTTTCGAGGCATATTTTTGGTAATTTTGCTCGCCAGGTTTTCGCTAAAATTTCACATTTTATCATTGTCAAATCCTTTAATATGTTATATGTGCATATTCGGACATGTTTTCAAATTCAAACTAATTCAATTTTAATCCGAAAATAGGTTTCCTGAAATTGTTATTAGCTTGAGAAGTTGTTTACTTTTTCTCAACTACGCGAGTACATGTTGTTTACTTTATGCAAATGAGGCTCGGCTGCCGATGGATTTCTGCGAGATAATTGGGGTGCTCCACCGCGCCTGGAAAGTCCCACAGCTCGGGACTTTCCCCGCGTCGCGGGGACGTCGTACCTACACTACTGCTCCTGTTAGATTGTAATTGAGAGCGATTGTAAATTTTTCGGTGGTGTTTATAGTTTTATAACCCTAGAAAATAAAAAAGACAAATTCAAACATCAAATGGTGTGAAAGTTTTAGTCAGAATTCCCTATCAATATCACTTGTTGCCACGATAGTTTTCAGATTTCACTTGCTTCATTGTCGAAGCTGTTCGACGTTTGAAAGAACTGCTTCACAAGAAATCACCTTTGATTTATGATTTATTTTCACAAATAAGAATTTTTATCACTTACATATTTTTTTTTTATCAGTTTAATGTCATAATATTTCATGATGGTATGTGTTCTGTCTTTACTTGGCAAGATGGGATTATTTTTTTTTCCATCCAGGGTCAAAGAAGAAAGTGACAGCAAGGAAACAAAAAGGATAGGGAAGAAATGAAGAGGATAGAATGAAACACCTGCTCAGCAGGCTCTTTTTTTTATTGATTTAACTCAATGGTGCATCATGAACGCAGTACATCAGATTATAAGTACAGTTCTAAATAATTTATTAGTTGAAAAATTAGCAAAGAAAACGGGATTTCATCGAGTTCTGTATAAATGAAAACTAAATTAATTGGCATCGCCATTTAGATCTAATACCCCTACAGAATAGACCTAATGCAAACTTATTGTCAAGCTTTTGGTTGAGTTTCTTTAGAGGCACAAATTTTGGTAGCACTAGACCCGAGTGAACAAGCAAAATGAAAACAAAAATAAATAAATAAAATGCAGGTCTCTAGACCATTCCTGTCTGTGCACGAGCGAGTATCAGCCACCGTTTCAGTGTCACTCTCGTCATCGGCCTAGGCTACTCGTGTCGTACTCGCCATCGTCAACGTCATGCTCATGAGGTCATGGTCACACGAAATAAATTGCATCATCATAAGGGTTCGTACATCAACATCACCAGAATCATGGGCATAATCGTGATGTCCCCACCTCGGGTATAACGTCACCGGTGGGGACTACTTCATTTTTTTTTTTTCTTCTTTACACGTTTAGATCATTGTACCGGATTCCTCTTTGAGTGGAAGAATGAGAGAGAGAGAGAGAGAGAGAGAGGGAGAAAAAAAAAGACCCCATGACTCAATTACCGCCAGAATCCATTTACTACACTGAACAATGTGATGAAAACAAGTAGCCTATAATATATTTTTAGCAGAACAAAAGGAAAGAAAATGTTTCGATTACCCTATAACAATTAAGAATTCGGTGGGCCCGTCCGAGGCATGCAAGCGCAAGTTGGGTGCGTGCGTCGTGGTATATTTATATTTAGTCCATGGGCCAGGCCAGATATTGGTACCATCTGAGGTGGCAAAACCTTTTTGGTGTCATTTTGTTTGTCGGGCATAGATATGCTTATCAAGCTATGATAGCATTTCCAAATGAGTAGCTTAGTCATAGTAAATGAATTTTAAACAAATTTGGTCTCGCTGTTATATCCCTGTACTTCTGAATCGAGACCAACCGCTATAGGGGAAGTGTGGGAGAGTTGAGCCACTGGGAGAGTTGATCCAGGCCACCTTACATCTTCATAGTGACTGACAGCAGTCAGCTGCTGCCATTTCTTGTTCATGCCTATGATTAACTATATTCCAGTGTATGAGGCAGCGACGTTGGACGAAGCATGACAAAATAGTCAAAGAAAAACCATTTTTGGTCACCAAAAGTGAATGTCCACTTGTCAGATATGTGGTTTTCTCTCACACCTATGGTAGAGGATAAGTGCGAATCAGTTGGATTAGCAGATAGTCTGTATATCATTTGTTTCTTTCAGCAAATTTCAACATGTTTGGTGTGGTCATTTTCATAGGTTTTGAGGGTTAGTTTAAATGGCGACTGTGGGGAGAGTTGTGCCAACGTGTCGAGGGAGAGTTGTGCCATGGCTAAACCCTGTATTCCAATGGCTCAGCCCTCAAGTGGCTCAACCCTCCCTTCAAGTGGCTCAATGAGTGTCATTTTTTGGTCAAAGAAATGGGTCTGCAATTGGATGAGGTGAGGAATATTGGAAAGGCATGTGGTGTTCTCGCCAGGGGTGACGCCCTACAGGCGGTTTCTTCTTCCTAACACCAACAGTTGACTTATTACGCAAATCCAGTCAGGGTGCATCTAGAAATCCTGATCATGTGATCGTAGCTGGATCCCAACAACATCCACATTATCCATCCGATGACCCGTAAGTCAAACAAATGCCCCGCCCCCTCTGTTACCATTACACCATCTTTCCTTAGATAGGTTTCCATAGTCATTTTCTTTTATATGACTGTACTTCTTAATATGATATGTAGGGCCTATAGCATAGTGGCTCAACTCTCCCAACCTCGTGGCTCAACTCTCACCACATCAAGGGAGACTTGAGCCATTTTGCAAAATATTTTTGTTGAAGTGTCACCCCCAAGTTGTTTGTGCTAGGTGTCTTATTGGGCTATCATTTTATGCCTGAATAGTTGTAGTATATACCAGCGAACGAATAATCCATAAATTGTGTACAGTTATTGAACAATATCACTAAATGTAAAAAGTGGCTCAACTCTCCCACACTTCCCCTACAAAGAAGAGCACTGTCTTCTGTATGTTCACAGGTGTTCTGTTGTAAACGCGGTGCGCTTAGTCTTTATTCAAGGCAGCGAAGGGAATATCCAAGGGTTATGATGTCCACAGCGCTTAGTCTAATATTCAAGACGGCGAAGGGAATATCCAAAGCTTATAATACAGTGTATATCCTTTTATCTAAAAACAACAACAACAAAAAAAGCAATTTCTCGTGAATTTTAGCGTATTTTTCAATTATTTATCATTTTCCGGTGAAGACGCTATGGTGAAAACGCTAATACCACGCCAATGTCGCTTTATTTCCATCCAACAATGAAAGATTATGCAAAAACAATGTACCGGTACACTACAATACATTATAATTAATAATGTTGGAAATGAACAGAGTGATTTTTGTTTAAAACTGATGTATTTGTTGAGAGGGTGGTATAAAAACAGTATAGATCATCCCTTTTATTAGGAACTTTAGATATGATAACGGTACATTGGTCTAGATAAAGACTAAGCGCACCGCGTGACAGCTGTGGACATCATAACCCTTTGGATATTCCCTTCGCTGCCTTGAATAAAGACTAAGCGCACCGCGTTTACAACAGAACACCTGTGGACATACCATGGAGCTCTGTTAGCTCCATGGACATACAGAAGGCAGTGCTCGTCTTTGTATAGCGGTTAGTTTCGATTCAGAAGTATAGGGATATAAAAACGAGACCAAATTGGTTAAAAATTCATTTATTATGACTAAGCTACTCATTTGGAAATGCTATCATAGCTTGATAAGCGTATCTATGTCCGACAAACAAAATGACACCAAAAAGGTTTTGCCACCTCGGATGGTACCAACAACCCATTTTTCGGCTCTTGGCCCATGGACTAATTGATTTGTGATGATGATAATGATGATGATGATCATGCAATGTCATTGCTATTGCTGTAGTATTATGCCATTTAAATGCATTTTCCGTATTTTCCCTTTACTCTGATGCAACTTTTATAGTTATTTTTTTTTATAAATGTTATTACATTTTTGAATAAACGGAAAACTATTTACTTTGAATTCTAAGGCTTTGATGTGGGTCGATTCAGCTGTTCTATTTCTTTATTCATTTCTTATTCATTTATTATCTCATTTATTTAGTCATAATTTTCGCTGCAGTTTGTGCACAAAACAGATTTTGTGTTATGCAGTATTGTGTTCTACGAGTGTTCCGTACCTCTAGTTAAAAAGAAAAAAATGCAACAATTAAGGCATAATGTTGAGAGGCCTTTGTCCAAAGCAAACGATTTTCTTATTGATAACGGTCTCCCCCACTTGCATACTTCACGCCCTATTATTTCACATGATTATATATTTGTCATGTGAAATTTTGTTTGCGTTTTCATGATTTCACTAGAAAATTAATTAAAATGCAACTATGTAATTAAATGCAAATCCCAAATCAAATGCAGGTGTATGAAATCACAACTCATTTGCCTTTAAAGACAACTTTAGAAATAAAAAATGAAAAAAAAAATCGCTGTTTTCAAACGCAAGAGCGTTGCAGAGATGTACGGTTTTCATACGAAACTATAGAAACTGCGTTTAAAACCATCCCTGAACATATACGGAAGTCCGTTATTGTTGAAAAGACTTGCATTTTTTTTAATTTACTAATTACTACGATAGAAACTGCGTTTAAAATCATCTCTGAACATATATATACGGAAGCGCGTTATTGTTGAAAAGACTTGCATTGTTTTTTTTTTAATCAAAATAAATGCAAGTCCATCAAATCACACGAAACGCTGTACTAGTATTTCAACGGAAGAGCACAACCGCCAGAGAAGACTTGCGATTTTGTATACAAAACTATAAGAAACTGCGTTTAAACGCATCTCTAAACATCAACGGAAGTGCGTTATTGTTGAAAAAAACTTGTATTAATTGTTTTTTATTTCGTACGCAAAATTAAAAATCAAGATCCATTCTGAAAATCAAATGCAAGTCCATCAAATCACACGGAACACCAGGCTTGCGTTTGATAATCATATACGAAACTATAAAATTGTAGGAAACTCAGTTAAACTCAATTGCGTTCAAACGCAATGTCCATATTTAGAAATATGCAAGTCCATCAAACCACACGCAACACTGTATTTAAAACGCAAAAGCGTTGCAGAATCTCGGACTTGCAGTTTTTGTACAAAACTAATAAAAGTCTATACGGAAGTGCGTTATACATTGTTGAAAAGACTTGCATTATTATTTTTTTTTTCGTAATGGCTACAGGAACTTTCGCCGTGACCGAACTTAATCTGCACTAGCACGGGAAAGAAATCGCAACATTTACACATTTCAAACTACCGAAACACATGCTGCTTCATGAAATGTCAATGAAGAAAAGGTTATTGTTACAGTTCGCTATGCCGAAGGTTTAAATCTCAGTCCAAAGTTATTAGTCCGACAATGGAAAGATGGTTGTTTTTACGAACTAGTAATCCGAAAGTTGTCGTTTTCAGATTAAAAAACTTGACCTTTTTTTTTTTATTTCAGACGGGCCTGCACCGTACAGCGCGGTTAAATGTTGCGAATCGGAGCGCGAGAACAATTCATTTTCCGAGTATGGCAATAGAAATTTGAAGTTTGAAGTTTTTATTAAGTTTGAAGTTTGAAGTTTTTATTAGCAACAACATTTGAACATGTACATTTCAATTATTATACAATTGTATTTACATACATGTATGGAAAAAAAATACTTATCTATTACTCCTTTACAATAACATGATTAAATGAAGACATTTGAGATTTAAATGTGAGACATAGCGTAATTCTACAAAGTTGTTTTTGTTAACAAGGAAACCAAAAGTTAGCACACGTGCTAGTCGAGATTGGTCACCTTGATCTTCATACTAAAAGCTAAACGCAAACGAGAAATTATTACATGGTTGGTTGAAATGGCAGTTAATATTTAAATACAATGTACATCATATATTTTATAACATAGAAAACTAATTATACTTGATACAGTATATAATATCTATTAGAGAAGGAAATCTGCTAGGCATTTACGAAATGTGGATCTTTTGCTTTGTTCACGCATTTCTCGTGGCAATGTGTTCCAAAGTTTTGGACCTAAGTAAGAAATCGAAAATTGTCCCTGTGTTGTTCTAAATTTTGGTAAGTACAACATTCTTTTTTTCATTTGTTCTTGTCCTGTAAGTATGATGCACAATTTGGCAATATTCATACAAAGGGTGCGGAATAGTTCCATTGCAGAGATCGTACATAAATGTTAAAACTGAGAACTTATGTAACCTAACAACATCTAGAAGTTTGAATCGTTGGAACAATCATGGTTCTGAATGTGTTCGTAAAGTCGAAAATGTTATAGCTCTCAGAGCCATTTTTTTAGAAATATGTATACAATTTAAGTGAGATTTATAAGAACTGCCCCATACCTCAATACCATATAATATGTGTGGTTGTATAAAAGATTTATACAAAAGCACAAGAATGCGCTGCGGAACATACTGTCTTAATTTATACAATACACCCACTTTCCTTCGAACACATTTATTTACCAATTGAATGTGAGGTTTCCAAGTGAGATGACAATCAATCTGAGTTCCGATAAAGGATGCAACACTCACTTCATCAATGTCTGTGTCAGATAGTTTTATTGCACCCCTCATCGCAACTAACTGGCGTTTTCTTCTGATTACCATATACAATGTAATTTGTTTTATGTAAATTGATTGTAATTTTATTGGCATTATACACCATGTTTGAACTCTGTGCAGGTTTTCATTTACTTCATTCACATCTATTTCCTTTTGGCGAGCAGCATAAGTATGAAAAATATTTGAATCGTCGGCAAACAATCTGAATTCAAAGAAAGAGCAAGAGCGTGGCAAATCATTTATAAATGTCAAAAAGAGTGTAGGCCCCAAAACTGACCCTTGCGGGACACCACAAGTTATAGTCTTCGGTGTCGAGACCATTCCTCTATAAGATAGCAGCTGAGATCTGTTGGACAGAATCAGCAAACCATTGAAGTGGAATTCCACGAATACCATAATGAGCCAGTTTACATAGAAGAATATCATGATTTATCGTATCAAAAGCCTTTTTAAAATCTATAAAGATACCAAGTGTTACTTTTCCTTCATCATGTCATTAGTGTATTTACAAGATCAATTAAAGACAATTTCGTACTGTATCTTTTACGAAAGCCATACTGGTGTTTATAAAAAATATCATTGGACTCAAAAAAATCAACCAGTCTATCATTTACAATTTTCTCTAAAACCTTTCCAATTATTGGCAGAACGGAGATAGGTCGGTGATTTCCAGGGTCCGATTTTGGTCCTTTTTTATATATTGGTGTTACTTTGGCCATCTTTAAAGTAGAAATTCAAAGAGCACGAAACACAAATTTGATAAGAAAATATTGAATTTGAACATCTGTCCTAGGTAAATTCCAGTTTCTAAGGACAAATTAAAAATGTAAAGCAATGGCTTACAAACAAAGCTTGCTGCATTCTTTAATAATCTTACTGGTACAAATTATCATATCCATGTGATTTCTTAGAGTCTAATGCGAATAGAATATCGAACACTTCTTTCTCTGTAACTGGCCTCCAAAATAACGATTTATTATTCTTTTCCCCCAAGAATTCCTTTAGATTAATTTGTGTTTCAGGAATCTTAGTGGCCAACTTTGGTCCTACAGTAATAGTCATTAAGCTCTTCTGCTATTTCTTTTGCAGAAAAAACAGATTTAACTTCATCAGCTTTACTAACCACCAACTCTTCAATGTCTAAACTTGCAGTATGTTCTTTACCAGGATTTAACAACTCATTGACTATTTTCCATGTTTTACCCGAATCTTGCTTATTATCATTAAACATACTACTATAATAAACCCGTTTGGCATTTTTCAAAACAGTAGTTAAAATATTTCGATATACCTTGTACTCCCTTTCATATTTTAGATCAAAATTTGATGACCTACGACTTTTTATACAATTTGTATTTCTTTTTAATTGATCTTAAAATCGCCTTTGTTACCCATGGATTTTTAGGGTAACGTTTTGAATGACTATAGTACTATTGTTCTTTCTTAATGGAGCATGTTTATCACATATTTCCCGAAATATATCATAAAATACAGAATATGCATATCATTCACATCTTTACACTTATACACATAATCCCACCTTGCATTTGCTAAGTCTAAGCAATATAGATCAACATCATAATGTTTATACGATCGTACAACTTTCCCAAAAGTTGGGACGATACTTTTAAAATAAAACATACTTTCAAAGACAGTAAAGATTGGAAGATGGTCTGAAACATCAGCCTCGATAACACCTGCATGTATATCAAACATGTCCATATTTGTATACAAATGATCAATCAAGGAAGCAGAATTTCGGGTTAATCTAGTTGGAAAAGAGATCACTTGAGACAATCCAATACAATGCATGACAGTTAGAAAGTTTTCTGAATCTTTTCCAATATCAATAAGATCGATATTAAAATCACCCATAATCAAACAATCATGCCTATCCAATCTTAAAGAATGCAATACATTCAAGAAAGATTCTTGGAATTCTGTAATGTTGGTATTGGGTTTACGATAAACAACACCAACAATGACCTTCTTTTTATCACATAAAAGCTCAAGCCACAGCTTAACGGGATTCTGCATGATTGTGCTATTGTAGTGAAATCAAGCCGTTTATATTTTAATGATGAGTGAATGTAAGCCCCTACACCTCCACCCCTAACATTTCCGTGGCGGCATTCAGTCTCAAGATTATAGCCCTTTATTTCCAGTGAAGATGTGTTACTCACATTCCATACTTCCGATAAACCAATGATATCAAAATTTGAACTTAAACTACATTCATACAAGTTTTTTAGCTCATCAACATTTTTATTTAAAGAACGAATATTAACATGTGTTACTGAAAAAGATTTTGCCATATGTCCCTGTAAAACATTATCGAAATTACTAGGAGTTAGACGGTATGATTTAACATGTAGATTACTTTCGTGGTCAATGGGAGGGTGTTTTTTTTTATTTATGTTTTATTGAAAAATTATTCAGAATCACAATATTTACAACAATCAACTTGATTAGAATTACGCAATCACTGAACAACGTAGAGGAATTGTAAAAAAGAACAAAAAAAGGCAGAACATTAAGTTACCATACACTGAAAATATCTTTTAGTCAATTGACAAATTAAAGTTAGTCATACAGGTGGTCTTATTTGACAAACTAATAACTTGTCAAGTAATTTGTCATGCATGTGGCCTTACTTGACAAATTTGTGTGACAACTTTTAATTCGTAGTGTAATGGGTCTTATTTGACAAATTTTCATCTAGTCATGACAGATATTTATTTGTCGTGAAAAGTGGTCTTATTTGACAAATTTTAATTTGTCATTTGTCATGCAAGAAATCTAATTTGTAGTGCACCAAAATTAATTTGTAGAGCGCAAAAATTAATTTGTCATGCATAAAAATTCATTTGTCATGCAAAGAATGAATGTGTAATACAATTTATTTGTCATGCAGTAGTTTGTCGAGTATGATTATGCGTTTGTCATGCATAAACAAATAGCTACAGTAATCTTACTTTATCTATACAATGTGAGAATACTGTTTGGCACCAAAATCAATTCATACAGGAAATCAGAAATAATATCAGCAACCACTTTATTATCAGGAGAGCAGATTTCCATCAAAACAGAGCAAAACTGTAAAGATTCAATTACTTGAATTTTAATGACACTGATGAATACAAATTGTGGAAAAAAACATCTCGTACAGATTATTTCTAGAAATGTCTAGGTATACATACTCTTAACAATCTTTCATTGCAACTGTAAAATTTATGTTCAGAAATTATGCCTAATTTCAACATTTTAACATTTTGGTTAACTGCTGAAGAAGGAACAGATTGTGTCACGGGGATATAAGGAATAACAACATCCTAATGTCCAGCTGTTAATTTGAACAGTTTATATTATTTCATACACATTCAATTACTTGAATTTTAACAACATTGTGGAATACAAATTGTGGAAAAACATATAGTACACATTATTTTTTGGAATGTCTATCGATTTCTATGTTTTTTATTAAAAATTGTGTAACCATACCAACACAATGTTGGACATTAAGAAAAAAATGAAGTTAGCCCAACAATACATAGCCATCACATGTGCCAAATTTCAAGCCAAATGCTAAAAGGATGAGGGGCTTTGTTGAATTCAACATATAAGTGTATCAATTTCATTCAAAATACACTGTTACCATGGCAACACCTTTTCCACACTGACAAAAGATGTTTTGTGCAAATCTAGGTAATGTAGAGGTAACATGGGCCGAACTTGAAGAAAAAATGCTATAAACAGAGAGTTAGGATGAAATTGAAATGTTTGTCCGATTTTCATTCAAAATGCACTGTTACCATGGCAACGTATTGTTAAACAATGATGAAATATAAAGTTTGCATATCTCTGTACTATAATGGTTGCATGTGCCGAATTTAAATCAAATGCTCAAAGATTGAGGGAGTTTCCCGAATCCACAATATTTTTATATAATTTTCATTCAAACTTTGCTTTACAATGGCAACACAATGATCAACAATGACGAAAGGTTAAGTTTGCACATATACGTACCACAGTGGTCAGGTGTGCCGAATTTCAAGCTAAATGCTCAAAGACTGAGGGAGTTGGCCGAGTCCACATGCTTATTGGTGAAAAAATGTTGTTACCATGGCAATGCACTGTTCAACAATAATGACAGATTAAGTTTGAACATTTATATTCTATTATAGTGGTCACATGTGCCAAATTTCAAGCCAAATGCTCAAAAACTGAGGGAGTTAACTGAATCCACAATATTTTTGCATGATTTCATTCAAAATATATCCACTGTGACCATGGCAACACACTGATCAACAATGACGAAAGACTATGTATGCTCATCTACGTACTATAGTGGTCGCATGTGCCAAATTTCAAGCTAAATGCTCAAAGACCGAGGTAGTTACCTGAATCCACAATATTTTTGTATGCATTTTAGTGAAAAGATACTGTTACCATGGCAACGCATTGTTCACCACTGACGAAAGATTAAGTTTGCACATCTTTATGCTACACGCATAGTGGTTGCATGTGCCAAATTTCAAGCCAAATGCTCAAAGAGTGAGGGAGTTAACTGAATCCATAATATTTTTGCATGATTTTCTTTCATTCAACACATTGATCACCAATGAAAGATTACGTTTACACATCTACGTACCACAGTGGTCATGTGTGCCAAATTTCTAGCTTAATGCTCGAAGACTAAAGGAAGTTAGCTGAATCCACAATATTTTATGTTTTTAGGTAAACAAAACCCTGTTACCATGGCAACCCATTGCTCACCACTGACGAAAGATTAACTTTGTACATCTATATACTATAGTGGCAATGTGTGCCAAATTTCAAGTCAAATGCTCTAAGACTGAGAGAATTAACTGAATATTTTCGTATGATTTTCATTCAAACTATGCTGTTACCATGGCAACACATTGATCAACAATGACAAAAGAGTAAATATGCAGATCTACGTACCATAGTGGTCACATGTGCCAATTTCAAAGCAAAATGCGTGAAAACTGAAGGAGTTAGGCTAATCCACACATTTTTGTATTTGATTGTTTAAAAAAAAACTGCTGTTGCCATGGCAACAGATTTATCAACACACACATCAAAGGTGTTTTGCACAAATATTCATTACGTTGATCGCATATCCCAAATTCAAACTGAATTGCTACAAAACTAAGAGATCAAGGAGTAGTGCAATCCACAACATTTTGTAAGATTTTAACGAAAATCTTCCGTTGCCATGGCAATGCATTACGAAATACTCATGAAAAAGGTGTCTTGCACATCTGCCTGTGATACCGGTCACACATGCCAAATTTGAAGTTAATTGCTCAAAAAATGAGAAAGTAGTTCGAGTCACAGGTTTTTATGAAAATATGCCATTGCCATGGCAACGCATTATGCGATACTAACGAAAAAGGTGTCTTGTACATTTACCTTTCATAGCGGTCACACATGCCAAATTTGGGGTTAATTGCTCAAAAAAATGAGAGAAGAATTCGATCCACAACATTTTGTAAGATTTTTTGAAAATATGCTGTTGCCATGGCAATTCATTATGCAATACTTACAAAAAAGGTGTCTTGCACATCTCCCTTTGATAGCAGTCACACATGCTAAATTTGAAGTCAATTGCTCAAAAAATGAGAGAGGAGTTTGATCCACAAGATTTTGCAATGGACCGACCGACCGACTGGCCACCCAACCTCAGAGTGATTCCTATATACCCCCCCCCCCCCCCTACACACTATGTGTGGGTGGGGGTACAAAAACTCGAGTATCTTCTTCCATGGAATTTTTTATTTTGATTAGCTGTTGGGTATAGTTGTCATGCTAGTTACCAAGTTACCATAATTGTAACTTTTATGCAACGGGCCCCTGAACATTCCTAGTGTAATGTAAATGAAATACATAGAAACAAGCCAAGGACGACGCTGTTGCTGTGAGGATGTCACCAACTGTACAAACTGTACAGTTTTCAACTTTGACCGTAAACTCGGTGGAGTCCAGTGGGGATTCTTCATCCCTCAATATCGAGACAGGATCTACTGTGTCGTCATCCTTTAAGTAAAAGAGACAATGATGAAGCCAATTTAGTATCCAGTTTTATTATTATTATTATTTTACAAATAAAGCACTTTATAATTAGTAAATTACGAAATCATTTCATTTACAACAGACAATGATATTCTAAATATCATTTTATCTTTGGGGTGTATCCCCCCAAATTGTAGAATTTCAGGCATTTCATGAGTATGCAGATAATAGAGCTCAGATGACCACGCTCACCGAGTCATGTAACAGTATAAGCCTGCATTCATATGCATTTAAATGAAGCCAATTTCATGGCTCAGTGAATGCATGAACCAAAAACTGTGGCTTCATGGTTCCCACTGCAATGATTTTCAAGATGACCTATAGTTTCCAGAAATAAGTGAAGGTAGTATAGTAGCAAAACTACTTAGCCAAAATCAACAATCATGGTATCAATCTACTCATCATTAGCAAAAAACCAATTAAATGAATACAAGTACATAAAAACAAAGGTTTTCTGACATACGAAATTACCATAAATTGACCATCCCTATTTTTATGGGGGCCATCAGATCATGCAGCTGTCTGGTGTTTGCAAGACATTAGTTAGTTTATTGTGCCTTCTTGGACATGAATAATAGTGGCAAGTTTCAGATCACAGTACACAATTCACAGACTCATATACTAGTATCTTGCTTACTTGAATGTTACATAGAATAGGACTGAACAATTGCATGTATTGAGCAGAGTCATTAATAAATATCAAGAGAACCTCAAAAATATGTTCAATTCTTTTTCACAAGATGGTGGGAAATTTTCCACCCTGCCCACAAATTAACTTGTGTAATAATAGAAAGTCTACTATAAATTGAAGACTCCTTTTCTTTTACCTTTTGTCTGACGAAGCTGCCACTCTCCTTCAGCAACACCGGGATGACAGTAATAGCAGCCTTTGACTCTGCATCTATCATAATTAAGGGGGGAAAAAGAAAATAGGACTACACTTGATAAGTGAATTGACTGTGATCAATTTCAGACTCTTGTCTGACCATTGCAAACACAAATCAATATCATTAGTGATTAAACCAACATAACAAATGAGGGTTATAAGAACTGAAGGAGAACACCATTCCAAAAAATCTTAAACACAAATCCGAAAATTATCTTTGGGCATTAAGAAATTACTGGGAACATCAGTTGGGGGCTGGACCCCCTCCCACACCTCTGTCTTACAAAGGTTAAAGGTTGCATTGCTAGAGACATGTGCAGCCTAGGAATTGAGATTCTATGGGTTACATCAGGAAACTGAAATCATAAATTTAGAAAAATAAGTAAAATGTATACTGCCTATATGCCTGTGAATATATGCGTTCTATGAAAAAAAAAACTTTATCATAAATTTTAAAGAATAAACAAATAAATAAAAAAATCACCCAAGAACTTGCCTTTCCTTCAATCTCCATCATCCAGTTTGATGATATCTTCAATGACTTCATCAGTCCAATTTGCTAGCGAAGTAGGTTTACCCCTATGACTGTTGAGTGTTGTAGCAATGCAGCTTTGCAGGATTGCTGCGGCTTGCGTCTTAAGTCCTGCATCTCACAGACTGATGATACCCTCCTCTCTTCCATGTATCCGACGAAATACAGCAAGGAGCAAAGAGATAAATCAAAATACATTTATTAGGATATAAGTCTAATGATTTTTAACATTTTTCACATGGAATGTAGCTTTGCCACTGAAATGTATCCATCTCTCTCTCTCTCTCTTTTTCTCTGGTCTCTCAACTCAGCTGCACTTTACAACCTCATAGTAACAGGGAATGCTGCACAGTAATAGGGCCAAATTTCGCACACACATTAAAAAAAAAAAAAAAAAAAAAATTATTAGGGCCTATTTAGGGAAGGACTAACCCCGGAGCCCTCCCATGACAGTGGAAGGGCCCTTAAGCGTTTGCATTGTATGTTAAGTAGCAGTATGGTAAGGGTACCACCTATCGGCAGGGTACCTTGACATCGGCACCCTGCGTATCATGGCTGTTTGCGTATAAAGGTACGTCGGGGAATAAGTGCCATAAGCTATGAAAACAATAAAACGAAGAAATGAAAATCTAACTCACAAACAAACCAACAAATCCGTTTCAATATTAGACATCCGCTCAGTAATGACGCATTGCTGTGAAATTCACGTGTATTACTTATGGAGGGAGGGGGTGCCAATCATTACGTCCCCTTTTGAGCTGCGCGAAGAAAATAGAACGCATGCACTAAAATTGTGTTATTTTAAAATGGAGACTCAGAATCAACGAAACGGTCATGACATTCAAAACTGCAGGGGAGATGGCATGTTTGAGATAGGAATTAGGTGAATTTGTTTTATACTTTTGGAATAAACAGGATACAAATCCTTCTAGGGTGACAATCGGATAGGTGGTACCTTCAATCATACACCTTCCTACTAACGTTAGTACTAGTCCACTACTACGTATAAGTACGGTACATGCACCGATATTAAAAGTGCCCAATTAAAAACAAAAAGCTGACAATTGTGACCCAAATAGAAAACATCAATAACATTGCGAAGCCTGTCACGTTTAGACTCTATTCAGTAATTGAAGCTACTTTAGTACATATTCAAATTAACATTTTCAAAACCGCGAAGAATACAGACTGTGACATTGTGTTAATATCCACAGCCCTCGCACTACGTGCGAGGGCTGTCGCAGTTTTGGGAAGGACTAGATTCTAATGTTAGACCTAGCCCGACCAGACGCTGTTTGTTACGTTGTACAACTACGCTATGTGAATCTACGTACAGTATGTATAGTAAGGGTACTAGGTCTCGCGCAGGGACCTAATGATCGCGCATAGCGTAACTGCGTATAGCAAGCGATATTACGCGTAGGATTAAGCGCAAAATTTGCCGATACGCCCATGGAATAAACGTACCTGACAACCGCTCAACATGAGAAGGAAGCAGGTAAGAAATTTTGATTTTCAACAAATTTTCCAATAAATTTCCAATTTGTTACCTTGTAATTTACCTACTTTACCTTAAAATATGTTCTAAGGATGTTGTAGCCTAGACGTGTCGTCTCGCTTGTCTCGTTCATAGTCGATAGAATTCGTAATTTGTTCGATCGATCGTTTACCACGTGACGTCATCATACACAAGAACAATGTATGCTGCCAGCTACGCTGAAATACTGTTAATGTTGTTTTAAGTCAAATTTTAACACGATTATAATATTACAAAGGAATAAATATTTCAGTCTATCGAAGTTGAAGTGTGATTTCAATTTGAATTTGCTTGTGATTTCTTGCGCTAACTTGTGATATATTTGTGACAGGGGAGGGCCATAATGATACTGAAGAAAACAAATTAGATGAGAGTGTGACAAATGGGTGACGAAAATGAGAGGGTGACGAATGGGTAAGCACACACACAAACACACAAAATATATGTTCATATTTTACTTTTTTCCATTTTATATTACGTGTATATTATTGGTTAAAGTGATTAGAAATATTGTAAGAAAACTTTATAAATGAAAATCATTAACGATTATGAAAATATCAATGATAAAAATAATGATAATAAGAATGATAAAATGATGGTGGTGGAAGTGATAATAATAATGAAAATGATAAATGATGATGATTATGATGATCGATGATGGTGGTGGTGATAATAGTAATAATGATAATAATAATAACAACAACAATAATAATAATAATAATAACACATATAATGATAATAACAATAATATACACAAGTTAGGTAAAACTGCTGTTGCTTAACAGCTAGGGACAAATTTAATATCAAGTGAAAAAATATTCTACGAAAGCCGGAGCACGTTACAGCCGCAGAGGGGCAGTCACTTTCACGCATGAAACTACAGAGGGCAGCTGCGCGATCTTTACATACCCCGAGAAATTGAACGCATATAAAAAAAAAAGTCCGACATACAAACGGCGACAGCGCACTGCTCCGTCATCGTATCATCAGGAGATTCTGGGAGGTGATTTTTCTGCATTTTCGTGATATTCATTGAGAAATTCAGGTACGATTATGGAATAACTTCTATTATAAGAGCATTTCAAATTTTCGTGCGCGATATCTAGACCCCTCAACCATACACAACCTATACTGTACGTTTGCTCCGTAGCAGCAACTGGGCTATGTAATAGGGAAGGACTTGACTAGATTACCGACACCGCGATTTCAAGTTAAAATGTTTACTTTTGAAAAAAAAAAATGCTTGAATTTTATAGAGAAAGTAAATTTGGAACATTCAACTATCGAATTAGATAACAGATGTGCTTGAAAAAAAAAAAAGCACGGTAACGTTAATACTGATAGCCCCCACCATTGTTAGCATGCGTGATTTTGCGCTTGTTACTTGCAAGCGACACTACTGTCTAGACTCTACAGACTGTACAATAGACCATCTACAGCGATCATAATGACATTAAGTAACAGTACATCAAGCTACAAAGTAACACTAAATTCATTCAAGTATCAAAAACACCAAATAGATCTCGTCTACTTACAAGTCACTAATATTTGGAGGTCCTCATCTGGACGTCAGACGTTTAGAAAAGCAATCTAAGTTAGATATCGAAGACAGTGGCGTATCTAGGGAAAACGGCGCCCGGGGCAAGCGCGAAAATTGCGCCCCTAATTTCTGAAAAAGTGTTCAACCCCAACCCCATCCCGGTAGGGACTTTAAACCAAGTCTACATGATATGCTTTTTTCAAGCACTTAAAATGGGTCTTTTGAGGGTGATTTTAATGTAATGAATTTGATTAATTTTGGCGAGCGAGCGCATCGAGCGAGCCGAAAATTTTGGTACTTCAGCTTACAAAACATGGAATTTATGTCATTTTTTGCTAATCAAATCTTACAATTCCAATCAAGATATAGTGACGGCCTTATAGATAACGATTTATACCAACAAACTGCATTGGGAATTGCAAAAGTACTCTAAATTAGTACGCGCGAGTTAGCCGAAATTTGTATATTTCCACGTCATCATCGCGTTTTGTTCTTATCTCTTTTTTCTTTTTCTTTTTTTTTTTTTGAGAAATTTTGGCGAGCGAGTGCAGCGAGCGAGCCGAAAATTTTTGTATTTCAGCTTACAAAACATGGAATTCTTGTCATTTTTTGCTTATTAAATCTTACAATTCTAATCAAGATGTAGTGACGACCTTATAGATAACGATTTATACCAACAAACTGAGGACTTATAATACTAGTACTCTAAATTAGTACGAGCGAGTGAGCCGAAATTTGCATATTTCCGCGTGATCATTACGTTTTGTTCTTATCTTTTTTAATTTGGGTTTTTTTTTTGCGCCCCCCCCCCCCCCCATTCTATGTTCGAAACCGTTGGCGTCCTCTCTTGATCCAATCGGCGATCGCTTCTGAACGAATGAAATTGCAGCCGCTGCTCCGTGTAACATTTTTTCCTGCTTAATATAAAATGACATGTGTGAACACAATAGACATTGTCATTTTGTGCGCGTCATCGTCACGTTTTGTTCTTATCTTCTTTTCTTTTTGGATAAATTTTGGCGAGCGAGCGCAGCGAGCGAGCCGAAAAAAAATTGTATTTCAGCTTACAAAACATTGAATTCTTGTCATTTTTTGCTTATTTAATCTTACAATCCTAATCGAAATAATAGTGACGGCCTTATAGATAACAATTTATACCAACAAACTGTGGACTTGAAAAAAATACTCTAAATTAGTACGAGCGAGTGAGCCGAAATTTGCATATTATTTCCTCGTCATCATTACGTTTTGTTCTTATCTTGCTTGATTTTTTTGCGCCCCCTCCCCCCCCCCCCATGTTCAAAACCGTTGGCGCATTCTTTTGATCCAATTGGCGATCGCTTCAGAACGAAAGAAATTGCAGCCGCTGCTCCGTGAAACATTTTGCGTGCTAAATATAAAATGACATGTGTGAACACAATAGACATTGTCATTTTGTCCACGTCATCATCACGTTTTGTTCTTACCTTCTTTATTTATATAAATTTTGGCGAGCTAACGCAGGGAGCGAGCCGAAAATTTTTGTATTTCATCTGACAGAACATGGAATTCTTGTGTGAACACAATAAACATTGTCATTTTGTCTGCGTCATCATCATGTTTTGTTTTTATCTTGTTTGATTTGGTTTTCTGCCCCCCAACTACATTCTCCCTCCCCCCCCCCCCCCTTTCCGGGCGAGTTTTTTTTTCTTCTTCTTCTTCTTCTTTTTTTCTTTTTTCTTCTTCTTCGTTTTTTTTTTTTCTTTTTCTTCTTCTTTTTTTTTCGTTTTTTTTTCGGGTTTTTTTTTGCGCCCCCAAGGAGTGGCGCCCGGGGCACGTGCCCCCCTTGCCCCCCCTAGATACGCCACTGATCGAAGACGAAGCTGAAGCGAATGATCGACGAATACTCAAAAATGCGGATGCGTCGGCAGCCAGCGCGCGTCGTCGTAGCTGTTATAGCTAGTACGTATGTGTGTACGTGTGAGCTGCATGCATGCATGCAGCACGCACATGCACAAAATCCATTCTAGCAGCTCGCTGCGCGCACTCGATCGGTACCCATGGCTATGTTATGATTTTACACAGGTTTATGTAATTTTGGCGCGTATGATGCATGACAAATCATTTTAAAATTTAGAAACCCGTTTGACTTTAATTCGTCATGAAACTGGGCGATCAGTGTTACCTGATTCGTAATGTATGAACTGAAGTTCGTAGTGTTTAAGAAGATTTGTACAGTACCACTTCGGGTGACAATGCGAATTTGTACTGAATCATTGTTAAACAAATGTAAGATTCGTCATGACATTGTCGTTTGTCACTCGGGAATTTTCATTCGTCATTACATGATATTAATTCGTAAACTAATTACATTTCAAAGAATCGTACTGCGAGTAAAAACATTTGTAGTGAGTGATGAAAAGTTGTCATACCACTCATGACAAATTACTTGACAAACTTTTGAGGATGACCTACGAATTAATTCTTTCAGTGTATACAAATTAGATCTTGTTCAAGAGTGATATTCCGAGATGGGGAAGGAGAATATAACAAACAAGCAAGTAAACAAACTAAATAAATGAGTGACCAATTAGCAGTTTCATCCTCCCTTCCAACTGAAAAAGGTGTATGCACTGCAGAGACTGGAACAAGCCAAATCAGGGGGCGAGAAGATCCACCTTACCCAAATATAACTTGAACTTCCACACAAACTACACCTCCCTCCCCCCCCCCCTCCTCCACACACACACCCCACACATCCTCATCCCAACACATATACACTCACACCCCACACACATACCCTGTACATATAATATAGATGTAGATCATCCCACCACCCGACCCGGCCCAATCCAGCCACAATGCACTCTGTAAGATGTCATGCAAACCCTACATCCGATGGTAAAGTTTAAAAACACTCATCAATTCACTGGAGGTCAGGGCCCCATTTCATAAAAAGTTGATATGATAGCAACTCTTGCTGGAATGACAATTGTCATGGTAACAACAAGAATCCAGCTTCCTGATTGGCTGTTGCTATGGGAAGTTGTCATTCCAGCAAGAGTTGACATCCTAACATCTTTTATGAAACGGGGCCCAGGTCACGTCAATGCCAAAGAAGGCTACCATCTCAGAAATCGCCCCTGAAGAGCCAAAATCGACAACAATAATGGCAGCGTTACTAGTACATTACAATGTATATTGTACATGCACTATACATGCGACTACAAATGAATAACGCAATATGGCTTTCTATATACTAAAACACACAGACAAACAAACAAAATATGGCACCAATAAGCATTCAATGTACTTGGTCTATTACAATGGCCTGAGGATTGCATGGAGGAGTTAAATCTCAAAACGCCATTTCTTGAAATGGGAAGTTAATTTGTTTTTCTTTTTTGCTATATAATATTCAATTTCCTTCTTTTTTTAACAAAAGATTTGAATGCTACTGTATTGGGGAGTCAATTACAAAACTTGCAACTGTAGATATGATATTTCATTAACAGAAATAAATATGAAGCGAATTTATCATTACAAAATCCAAAAAGTTTCTCGAAATTGGTTACATTATTGATTGAACTGTTATACCGTGAAATTATGTCAAAGAGATCCTGCCAAATTGGGATAACCTTTTCACATTCACAGAATAAATGAACAATTTAATTGTTTCCTCCTTTTTATCACATAGGGAGCAGTTAGGAGATTCCTTCCGTTTAATCTTAAAAAGAAAATCATTCAATGCAATAACTTTGTGGAAAATCTTAAAATAAAAAGATCTTAGTTTGGTATCAATATAGTAAAAAAAAAAATATTAGTATTGTGTACCTTGTTATCGGCCATGTTAACATATTGTGACGCGAGGAGGGGGTGTGGGGTTCGTTGGCCCCTTATTTAAGAAATAAACTCTCTAATGAGCCACCAAACCATTAATAAACCTCCTTTCATAAGTTGCTGCCACCACATACTTTTCAGGGGTATGAACCCTTATCGAATGACAACTTGTGAATGTCAATCAATATAACACAAAGAAACTTCGAGGAAGTCAAATACAAAAAGGGGGGGGGGGTTGTCATTCAGCTAGAATAGCAACTGCAGGCTCAACCAATAGCCAAACGCCAAACTCAACACTACCTCTTTCAATCCTATTGGCTAGAGCTGGCGCCCTTTAATACATTACATGTATGTGCTACATATTCATTCTGCGATCGGTATCCGTGACTGTGTGAGCCTGCAACGGTTAACTCTGTCCTGGTGCCAAACTTCTGAGCTAATTCACCATATTTCGGCCATTCAGTGAAAATTTGCAGGGGTATCTGTTCAAGTTAATGGTGAGTTCTGTTTCTAAGAAATTGTAAATGTTGACAACCACGATCTGACGTTCTATGATAGCTATTTGTTCACCGTGCAAAAGTCATTAGACTCAACAGAACATGCTCGAGATGCACACACGCATTCATGCACACATGATATGTACACACGTGCTTGAACATCGAGCAGTCTGATCACCATCGTCACACATCGCCAATCAAACACACACTCGGACAACTCCCCTTATTTTCCTCTATTGTGTAGAATTTCCTTAGTTTCTAACCAACAACCTCCTCATGTAACGTGACAAGGCATCCAAAACTTCGATGGGGGGCCGTTCGTTGAAGGCGAACGTTTGTGCTTAAGAGTACTATTAACTGTTACGATACGTACTTGAACTAGACCAATAGTACTCTAACTAGCCTACTCATGCTTTTACATCTTGCATTCAATACAACTGACACAACACAAGACACGGACTTCTCGACTCACACGACCGTACAACCACACTCACATCATGACCAGGCAAGTACAGTGATAAAATTGTCTGTTTTGGAAACTGGAAAATTTGAGTAAATCTCAATCCAATGCAAGTGTGCTTTATTAACGTATTTACAATCGTATGTACAGCATCATAATCTTACTTACTTACTTACTTAATAATACCTACTTTATTTTATCCTATGTGCGGTTGTGACTCGGCTCTATGAAACTTAGAGAAATGATATCAAAATCATATACTTGTACATACATGTAAATAATGACACATTCAACGTTTGGGCTTGTGACTTTCACCTAAATTGTATCTATCCTTCATAACCATGGCCGTGCTCCGAGGGGCCTATTACATATACTCGTCGGTCTTCCGAACAATTCTGTCATAGTGACTAGGGTAGTTTCTCTATAACTCTTCAAAACCTTCTCTCTCCAACTTGAGCGCCTGCGCCTAGTTAACCGGTTCTCCGAAAATAATATTACGTTCCTCCACTCGTACCCGACCACTCCACCGTCTCTACTGGGATTCGAACTGGCACTCTTCCTGCCCAATACTATTATGAGTTTATCAGTCGTTCCTTTGATCTGATACAACTACCAGTATTTTATACATTCTCCTAAGCTAACACAGCCTCGAGATTTTACCTCCTATGTTGCTCACTTATAGGGGCTTATTCCTAGCACAACGTTCTGTGTTCAACCTGGTCCATGACAATTCAAAATATTCTTCACCTTTGGTGATACACGTAAAACCTTGTATGTCAGGAACAGAAGTCATTATAATAATCTTTCACACTATAGTTCTATTATGAGTCACATTTCAATTCCGCACTATTCAATGAATAGATCCTTAACAATACTACAAATACGACTAGAGTCAATGCTCTCGAAATGTATAAAGGGGGGGGGGGAATACTTGGATGACTACATCATCTGTCATCAATTTCTCATCTTAACCTGAGAAAGTCAATTCAGTCATAGGTAAAGGTCAAAAGGTTTCTTAACGAAGACAGTGGTACCTAATAAAAGGGATTTCAATAAAATGCACAAGTCAGGTACAGCTCTGCGTTGGTGCACGTGACGTTCTTTACACAAGATTGTCACCGTACGATGCATGTTGACCAGCGGCTTTGTCAGATGAGAGAACTCCACACCGGTACAGATAACGTTCCTTGTTCAGGATTGTTATGTAAGAATGATGAACACTGCTTACTAGATGAGATACCGTAACTCTGACGCCAGGTACAAATAACGTTCCTTATTCAGGATTGTTATGTATAAACATGAGGACTATTCGATGGATGCTTGTGTACGCGGGATAGAAACTCTGCACCGGTACGAATAACGTTCCTTGTTCAGGATTGTTATCATGTGACAAGTACTAATAACAGACGTGCTAAAGCCAGGTAGATGAGACACATGGTAGCTCCACCATTGACACGAGTAACGTTCCTTGTTCAGGATTGTTACTTCACGATGAACAGTTGTCCACGTACAACGTAATAAGTCGGGGTATTGGTAAAGGTCGGGGGGGGGGGGGGGGTAACTGAATATATCACTGCCTCATCATTGACATCCTATCACTGTCATCTTCCAATGACAAGTACCGAGTACTATGTACTCTCAATACACAGAAAATTTGCTTCTAGTAAAACTAATCTATATCGTCTATGCAATATACAATTTCAAATTACATTCTTGTCTATACATGTCCTACTAATGAGATACTCTGGCATGTGATTGCTTGACGTAGTAACGTCAGAAAATGTACCATAATGTTATTGAGGATTCATTTTTGTATTTTATGGTACATTGCCAAAAAATTCAAACATTTACGTAACACCCCTAACCCTCCATCGTCTATGCCTCCACATGGTTACTGTGCTGTTTGTTGTCAATAAAATGTGAAGAAAACATAAAGTCTGATGAACCATTTTGCTTGTTCTGCTCTTTCTGCTAATTTGTTTGTTAAACATTCTAGACATAGATCTCGTACTGTGATCTCCTTGACTCGAATATGGACCAAGAAACACGGCCGCCACTAACAGTTGGCCTACCTGTCAGTTTGACCTGAACCATGTTTAATTTACAGCCGCGCATAAGATTTGGAATTATATAGCCAGTATAAAAGCGCATGTATCGAAACTGACTCTCGCCTTGGAAATCACATTACGTGGGACATGAAAGAAAAATATAACTTTCATGGCATCATTTTAAAATGCAGTATTGACTTGTCATATCTATATATCTTCCTCTCTTCTAATACTAAAAACATTGTATCATATTGAATCAAGTAGACTTGAAACATTCACAGAATCTATTACATCATCACCAGTTCAAGGTCAATGGTCATCAAGACCGCTACCATCAACATCCATGAACTCCTTTCCAAGGTCATCAAGACCAAATATAAATATCTTCATCTCATTTATTAGGTCATCAAGACCTCTATCAACTAACCTAAACATACTTGCAAATATCCTGTTTTGATGACAACTTATACTTACTTTGGCTCTTGTACGGATAACTCAGCAAAAGAGGGGGGGGGGGAACAATCTTCTGAGATGAACTGGAAATCAGCTGATGAAAATTGCAAAATCTCATCTTCTGCTCCTCCTATTTATACCATAATTATGTAACGGGTTTCACGGTTTATTATTGGGGCTATCCAGGGTTTATCCAGGGGCCAACCCTGTCCTCCAGTGATAAAAGGAACCTAAGCCACGCCCTCTCTTGACAACTATGATAATACGCAGCGTTCATTGGCTAAAAGTACGATCACGCATACGCAGCGGGAAAGAGCGTGATTTTGAACTAAGCTGCCACGATCACTCGTGCAGTGTCTAAACACAGTAAAATCGCTAAAACCATAGCAATTTCTCATCAAGATACTTGGAATATCCGGAAATTATCACCTTTCTGAAAAGATCTCCATGTCATATCAAACCATAGCGGGATTTAAAGCATCAAAGTAAGTACAACCTCGCTACCATTCTAAACATTCGTCACTATTATAGTCCCACATATACAAAATAGTGTATGTGAAATTTGTTAAAGTCTACCGTGAAAGAAAAGTGCATACACCGTACTACACGAACGGAGTGGGGAAAATAGAAGTAATCTACACACACAAACAAAAAAATTTAAGAGCCACATTCGCCACATTGTCCCCCTCCACGTAATCGCTGTCCCAGCGATCATAGGACACTTAGATTATTAATACCCATTATACTCATTACTTGTTATACACTACCTTATTTACACAGTATGTACACATTATACATTGTGAAATTATCAAATCCTCACTCCAAATTGATGTGTGTACTCGTATTATGGAGTGTGCAAATATCCTCCAAACTTCATTTGCAATATGAAGTGCATTTCCTCAAATTTTGTTATTTCTGTGTATTGTGTTATTGTTGTTGTCGTCGTTATGTTTTTTGTGGCCGATTGCATATCTTTTTCCATTCAATTTTCCTGGCACACCTGGCCCCATAGTGTCTGTGCCACAAATGTGATATGTTATATAGTTTATACGATTGCATCCTAAAATCCTAGTAAGTATTGTTCATAGTATCAACGTCATTATATCAATTAGTAAAATGTACAATAGTATATAGAAGAATTGAAATGAATATGTCTATTTGGTATAACAAATTGGTGCTGTTGTTGTTTTGTTCCAGTGTTCCACGTTTTACAAGCGTGGCTTTTTTAGTGGAACACTGTTTTCCATCATTGTGATTATTTACTATTTTTGTTGCCATGACAAAGTGCATTGTTTCTTTTTACGACACCATTCGTGTATAATATACTTTATATTGTATTGAAAAAAAAATCCTTTATCGGACGAGTGTAAGAGAAATGAAAAAAAAATTGTATCACTTTGGATTATGTCAACTTTTTCTTTTCTTTCTTTGTGATGATGGAAATAAATAAACTATTGAAACTAAACTATTGAAACAATATCTATTCCTTGCAGAGATATACATGACGTATAATTCTTTGTACCTTTAATCTTTGCTACATTGTATAAATATTCCGATAAATGTTCTCACTGTACATAACAGTAGCTCAGATGTAGGCCCTATACACATCAGTTAAAACACATACTGTATGTGCACATGCATACAGTTATATTCTGTTGTAATGATTCGCCACTTGGATTGCAAGCAGAATCTTATTGCTCTCATTCAGATAATCTGTGCTATCTATCTATGGCTGTTCTTACTATATACAACTGTACAACCATTACACAGATTTATACACATAACTTGAAATACATGCGTGCACATTGTACCACTCTAATGTGCATTAATTATTTATGGATGCTCCTGCCATATACAACTACTCAAACTTATTCACCTTGACCAAAACACCTGCAAATACGTACCGTTCTTCTAAAACTTCACAGATTTCACTGTATACGATACAGTGAATGTAATTGTACTTCTGTATCCATGAGTATACAATAACTATACACACTAAATTACACTTTGAACTAGAACAATACTGATATAGCGAACGCTCTATTTTACACTTTTTACAGATGAAGAGTCGAACAAACTCTCCTACGGCTCATGGTGAAAGTATCTGGTTAACACTTTTCTCTCTTGCAGCAGTTCCTTCCCATTTGCGTGCGTATACCATTCGGTTTCGACGACCAACCGACTCAGGCGAAGTGTGCCGGTACGTGGCTTTTTCAGCGTGATTTGGATCATCCCGTCCTCTCCCGCCTGTTCAACGTCCATGTCCGACGTCTTCTCATCAGGAACTACCGACCCTACTGATGCTGCTGGAGAAACTGAAGATGCATCGCTCGATGAGGATGACGACACCGACAATGCTGGTGACTGTGGTGGTGTCTCTGACGCGGTGAGGCTTTTCTCGTCGTTGTCCAGACCAAGACTGATGGATGGCAGGTTTGCAACTTCAGCACTTCTCTTTCTGCTTTCCTTTTCAGCAACCTTTTCAGCCTTCTCCTCATCACGACCTTGTTTCTCCTTTCTGTCCTCTCGCTTCTCCCCAGCTTTCTCTCCTTCCCGACCTTGCTTCTCCTCCGGCTTTGTACCATCCCTCTCCTTTTCTCCACCTCGACGTTCATCTACTTTCTTTTCTTCCTTCTTTCTCTCCTCCGTCTTCGCATTCTTCTTTCTGTCATCTCTCAGCCTGTCTCGCTTCTCATTCGCCTTTCCTCCGTCCCTTTCTCTTTTTCCACCTCTTCGCTCATCCACCTTCCCGTCTTTCCTTCTGTCCTTTCTCTCCTCGCTATGCCTTTCGTCCCTCTGTCTCCTCTTTCGCCTCTCCTCCTCTTCCAACTCCTTTTCCATGAATCTTCTCGTTGCCACCTTATAATCAGCATATCCCGCCTCTTGCCGATGTCCAGGGTGTTGTCGCTGATAATGCCGGCTGAACTCGGGGCGTCCCCGTGATTCATAACTGCAGTAGCGGCACTGCAGGGTTAACGTTGTGTTATGTATTAGATGCATATGTGTCAGAAGCGACGTCATGGATGGCTTATCCTCACGGCATATTGTACACTGCAACATCTATATAAAAAAAACAAGAAATATACCATGACGGGCTAACATTGTATTATTAATCTTCAATTAATCGTCTTGGGGCATGCCTACTTCTTGATGGGTTACGTCTGCGGGGTGTTGCATTGAGCCAGTTAACTCGGGGAGGACCATGATAAGGCTTCAACCGATCAACATGAATAACCTTGGGCTTGGATCTGCTCGATTCTTGGATTCTGTACACCACATCTGATAACTTGTGTGTGATCATGAATGGTCCTGTCCACTTGGGAAGAAGCTTTGGACATACTCCCCTTTTTCTTAGTACGTGATACAGCCAAACCCAATCGCCTACTTTGTATTGTACCAGTAGAGTGTTGCGATCATATTGCTTTGCCTGCTTATTGTGAGCTAGCGCCAGCTTTTGTCGAGCAATCTCATGCACATCGTTTAGTTTATCTCTGAGATGTTGTGCATAATCGTCTCTCTCCGTTTCTTCTGACGTAGGTTGACTGATGGTGATATCCACTGGCAGTGTAATATCTCGGCCCAACATCATCATGACTGGCGACTCGGTAGACTCTTGCACGGAGGTGCGGTATGCTAGCATAGCATATGGAATTCGTTCATCCCAATCGGTTTGGTTCCAGTCTACATCGAGGATAGATGCAATCATGGTAAGCAAAGTACGGTTGAACCTCTCGATGAAACCATCACTCTGAGGATGTAGTGGAGACGTTCTAGTCTTCTTGATACCAAGGAGTTTACATACTTCTCCCATCAGAGCAGACTCAAAATTTCTTCCTTGATCGGTATGCAATTCTTTAGGCACTCCAAATCTGCATACAAATTCTTCAACAAATACTCGGGCCACTGTTTCTGCTTCTTGGTTGGGGAGAGGGTACGACTCGATCCATTTAGTAAAATAGTCTCCAACCACAAGTACGTATCGATTACCACGATCTGTCTCTGGAAGTGGTCCCAAAATGTCCATCACTACCCTTTCAAGGGGTGCACCTACTGTATATGTCTGTAATGGGGCTCTTGATCTCTTTGGGGGATTCTTAAGTCTTGCACAAACTACACACTCTCGAACTGTTGACCTAACATCTGCAGACAAGCCGACCCAATAATAGCGTTGCTGCACTTTATGTAGTAACTTGTTTACTCCCAGATGACATGCTGTGTTCGAGCCATGAAGGTCAGTGAGTACTGTTTGTCGCAGTGCGCGTGGAAGTACAGTCTTCCACTTAACTTCTTTACCATCTTCTGATTCCCACCTGCGCATGAGAATTCCATCTCGAACATCTAGTAGAGTCCAGTTTACCCAGTAGGACTTAACAGCTGACGAAAGTCTTGACACTTCTGTCCATGCTGGTCTTTCTGTTCTCTCTTCTTTCCACCTCAAAATATGCTTTATGTCTCTGTCTTGTAATTGAGCTTTCCTTACGTCATCAGTGGTAATACTTGGCGAAATAGTAATTGCTTGTATTCTGCTAACAAGTTCAGATTCAGTATCCATTGTCAGTCTGTATTCTCAGCTACAGCAGTCCATCAGTTAAGCATACTGGTACTGTATAAAGGTATACCAAATACAATACAGTTAATATTCATCTACATACTACACATTACATCACTAATTTACTCTACTGCTTATTTTCACAGACGTCTTCCAGTCGTCCGCACTGTGTGCATGGTCGTCGTGACAGACCATCTGCATTCATGTGAACTCGTCCTGGTCGGTGCTCAAGGGTGAGTGAATACTGGCTTATTACTTCTAGCCATCGTGCTACTTGTCCTTCGGGGTTCTTGAATTTCATGAGCCACCTAAGTGCACCATGATCAGTTCGAACTGTGACAGGCTGACCATAAAGATAGTGACGGAAATGTTTCAGGAAAGTTACAACAGCTAACAACTCTCGTCTGGTTACACAGTAGTTTTGTTCGGGTTTACTCAGTGTTCTGCTGGCATAAGCTACAACTCTCTCATGTCCATCTCTTTCTTGACTCAACACTGCGCCTATGCCAAACTTGCTGGCATCTGTATCGAGTAGGTACTCTACACCTAGTCTTGGGTATGCGAGGATTGGAGCTGTCGTCAACTTCTCTTTCAACAGTGTGAATGCCTGCTCACACTCATTAGTCCACTCAAACTTGTGATTCTTCTCTGTAAGAACATGAAGGGGCTTGGCAATACTCGCAAAGTCCTTGATGTACCGCCTGTAATAAGATGCTAGACCTAAGACACTTCTCACGTCAGTTGGATTGGTTGGTTGCGGCCAATTTCGTACAGCTTCAGTCTTGGCTGGATCTGTGCTCACACCATCTGCCGATACTTTATGTCCCAGACAAAGCACTTCTTTCTGGAATAGAAAGCATTTCTTGGGTTTGAGCTTGAGCTTGGCTGCTTGCAGTCTCTGTAGAACGATTTCTAGTCTCGCTATTACTTCTTCTACTGAGGGGCCAAACACTATGATGTCATCCAAATAAATCAGCAGGATTTTCCATTGTAAGCCTACCATGACGGTTTCCATTAACCGTTCGAACGTTGACGGGGCATTACACAAGCCAAATGGCATCACTTCAAACTGATATAGACCACCAGTAACTACAAACGCTGACTTGAGTTTTGCATCTTCATCTAGTGGGATCTGCCAATACCCAGAAGCGAGGTCAAGAGTGCAAAAGTACTCGGCACCATCAAGTGAATCAATTGATTCGTCAATACGAGGGAGAGGGAATGAGTCTTTAACTGTGTACTTGTTCAGTTGTCGATAATCGATGCAAAATCGCTTTGTTCCATCCTTCTTGTTAGCAAGCACTACTGGTGATGACCATGGACTGTTGGATGGTTTGATAATCCCTCTTTGAAGCATGTCAGTAACCTGTTTTTCTATTTCTTCTCTTTGTCCCATAGGAGGTCTGCGTGGATGCTGTCGTATCGGTGCACTGGAAGTTGTATGGATGGAGTGATGAACGATATCTGTACGACCGATGTCATGATCACCTCTGGAGAATGCGTCTTCATACTTGGCTAAAAGATCAGCTACTGATTCATGGCAGTCATCTGGTAGATTGGGCAATGCTCTGTGGTACAAGTCGGCAAGAAATTCAGGTAGGTGACTTGGCACTTGTCTTGTTGCATTAATCTTGTGCTTGTCACGACAATTTCCACTTGAGTCTGTGCATTCGATGCATTCACCTTTGATTGTCAGTTGCAAATTATCACAGTCAATAGTTGAATTTGTCTGCAGCAGAAAATCCATCCCAAGTATTCCATCATACTCGATATCAGCTACTATGACACTTGCGGTATGCTGGGTTGTTCCTATTTGCATATTCACGACTGCTTCACCGTAAACTGTGATAGGAGATCCATTAGCTTGACATAGTCGTGTGCTCGTTTCACAAATGACAGGTTGACTTTCTAACTCTTGAAATGCTGACTTGGAGACTATTGTGATAGTTGACCCGGTATCAATGAGAAATCTGATAGCTGTTCCTTCTACAGTACTTTTCACAAACATGCCTTCTGTAATCACATTAACTGTACAGATAGTTGCTGGATGACGCTTGTCTCTCTCTAAGCCATCGGATCTTGTCTCTGGACTGACCGATCCACGATCCGCTGGAAAGGCCTCTTGCCGTTTCCCTGTCTGAACTTTGGACACTGTCTAGCCATGTGACCTTTCTGTCCACAATTGAAGCATGCATACTCACGAACATTGGTATCATTACTAGTGTTCTTGTTCATTTGTCTCATCATCTGCATGATCTCATTCAGACTTGCTTTGAGCTCATCAATTTCTGTTCTTGTCTTCATGTCAACAGATGCAGGCTGGATGCTGCTTTCCACAGCACGAACTGGACGAGGAGGGCGGTATCGTTCACGAGCTCGCTCAGCCTTCATAAACGACTCTGTCGCCAAACCTGCTCGAATAGCGTCGTCGAGTGTCACTGGATTAGCACGGAAAATGCCAGCGCGAATCTCAGCCTCGTCTATAGCTTCGGAGAAGTGAGTCTTGGCCAGTCGTTCCCTTGCCATGGTACTCATCTCGGGATATGCCAGGGCAGTGAGGTCGCGAATCGCCTGTCCAAGTTGCTGAATTGACTCATCTTTGCGTCGACGTCTCTGTCTCAACTCCATCAGAAAGTTCTCGGCCTGTTCTCCAGGTCCAAACCTACGCTCAAGATGCGCTACTAGCTCAGTGTACAAAATTGAATCTCCAATGGGCAGGTTATTCAACACCTTGATGGCTGGTCCATGAAGTCGCGTTGCGAGATACTGGCCTGCTTCGGCATTCGTCCATCTGTTTAACTTCATACATACTTCAAAGTGTCTCTTGTAATCGGCCTAGGGAATCTTTCCACCAAACTTCTCTGGCAGCACATCTTTGCGATGATTACCCACAGTCACAGGTAGTTGCTCCATCGCTACAGTTGACGGTTGACTAGAAACATACTCGGGCATCTCTTGAAGTGCACGTGGACTGAAAACTCGTCGTCGAACTGGCGGAATTGCATCTCCATACTCCTGCGTGACTACTATTTCTCGATCAGTTTGGTCAGCAGTCCATTGCTTTGTAGTGTGTTGTGAGATTGCTTGATCACCAGCAGCTAGCTCTACTGTCGCTGCAGCAGCTTTTTGACGGTTTTCACTATCCATGTTGACTGTTATTTGGTTTGAATTGAAAGATAACCCGAAATGTTTATGGGTTTTAAAAGCCAGAGTATCTCTTACAATGTCAATGTAAAAAGGAGTAGAACTCCTTTACTAGCTTACACTACAGTTGCTCTTACTTACATACAGCTACACTACAATAATGTACTTGCTATATTTCATATCAAATTTGTTTGTAATTATGCTACCATGCTAAGTATGTCAAACTATTGGTGTTACTCCAACCACTTGCCTGGTTTGCGCAATTCTACTAACTGATAGACTCTAGACGTGACATATCCAACTTTGACAGTACCTACAGCGTAACCTTGACTGCACACTGCATTACTTCAAACTGACTAAACTTCAGACAAACAGACTCTTACTGTTCGCTAAGTACTAGCCTGGACCTCAAGTCACTCAACGTCATCATCAGCTTACTAGTTGCAACAACACACTGGCAACAACACTGAGACACACCAATCCTTCTTTACACACATATCAGTTTACTAAATATCACTGTATAGTGTTCTTATAACACATACGCCATCAATCCCACCAGCGGTCTTGTACCACATCAGCACAAGTAAAGCAAATTCCACCGTACAGCGGTCTTTTACAATAAGTAAATCAATCCCACCGCTGCCACCAAAATGTGACGCGAGGAGGGGGTGTGGGGTTCGTTGGCCCCTTATTTAAGAAATAAACTCTCTAATGAGCCACCAAACCATTAATAAACCTCCTTTCATAAGTTGCTGCCACCACATACTTTTCAGGGGTATGAACCCTTATCGAATGACAACTTGTGAATGTCAATCAATATAACACAAAGAAACTTCGAGGAAGTCAAATACAAAAAGGGGGGGGGGGGTTGTCATTCAGCTAGAATAGCAACTGCAGGCTCAACCAATAGCCAAAACGCCAAACTCAACACTACCTCTTTCAATCCTACAAGTGCTCTCATTGGCTAGAGCTGGCGCCCTTTAATACATGTGCTACATATTCATTCTGCGATCGGTATCCGTGACTGTGTGAGCCTGCAACGGTTAACTCTGTCCTGGTGCCAAACTTCTGAGCTAATTCACCATATTTCGGCCATTCAGTGAAAATTTGCAGGGGTATCTGTTCAAGTTAATGGCGAGTTCTGTTTCTAAGAAATTGTAAATGTTGACAACCACGATCTGACGTTCTATGATAGCTATTTGTTCACCGTGCAAAAGTCATTAGACTCAACAGAACATGCTCGAGATGCACACACGCATTCATGCACACATGATATGTACACACGTGCTTGAACATCGAGCAGTCTGATCACCATCGTCACACATCGCCAATCAAACACACACTCGGACAACTCCCCTTATTTTCCTCTATTGTGTAGAATTTCCTTAGTTTCTAACCAACAACCTCCTCATGTAACGTGACAAGGCATCCAAAACTTCGATGGGGGGCCGTTCGTTGAAGGCGAACGTTTGTGCTTAAGAGTACTATTAACTGTTACGATACGTACTTGAACTAGACCAATAGTACTCTAACTACTCATGCTTTTACATCTTGCATTCAATACAACTGACACAACACAAGACACGGACTTCTCGACTCACACGACCGTACAACCACACTCACATCATGACCAGGCAAGTACAGTGATAAAATTGTCTGTTTTGGAAACTGGAAAATTTGAGTAAATCTCAATCCATTGCAAGTGTGCTTTATTAACGTATTTACAATCGTATGTACAGCATCATAATCTTACTTACTTACTTACTTAATACCTACTTTATTTTATCCTATGTGCGGTTGTGACTCGGCTCTATGAAACTTAGAGAAATGATATCAAAATCATATACTTGTACATACATGTAAATAATGACACATTCAACGTTTGGGCTTGTGACTTTCACCTAAATTGTATCTATCCTTCATAACCATGGCCGTGCTCCGAGGGGCCTATTACATATACTCGTCGGTCTTCCGAACAATTCTGTCATAGTGACTAGGGTAGTTTCTCTATAACTCTTCAAAACCTTCTCTCTCCAACTTGAGCGCCTGCGCCTAGTTAACCGGTTCTCCGAAAATAATATTACGTTCCTCCACTCGTACCCGACCACTCCACCGTCTCTACTGGGATTCGAACTGGCACTCTTCCTGCCCAATACTATTATGAGTTTATCAGTCGTTCCTTTGATCTGATACAACTACCAGTATTTTATACATTCTCCTAAGCTAACACAGCCTCGAGATTTTACCTCCTATGTTGCTCACTTATAGGGGCTTATTCCTAGCACAACGTTCTGTGTTCAACCTGGTCCATGACAATTCAAAATATTCTTCACCTTTGGTGATACACGTAAAACCTTGTATGTCAGGAACAGAAGTCATTATAATAATCTTTCACACTATAGTTCTATTATGAGTCACATTTCAATTCCGCACTATTCAATGAATAGATCCTTAACAATACTACAAATACGACTAGAGTCAATGCTCTCGAAATGTATAAAGGGGGGGGGGGGGGGAATACTTGGATGACTACATCATCTGTCATCAATTTCTCATCTTAACCTGAGAAAGTCAATTCAGTCATAGGTAAAGGTCAAAAGGTTTCTTAACGAAGACAGTGGTACCTAATAAAAGGGATTTCAATAAAATGCACAAGTCAGGTACAGCTCTGCGTTGGTGCACGTGACGTTCTTTACACAAGATTGTCACCGTACGATGCATGTTGACCAGCGGCTTTGTCAGATGAGAGAACTCCACACCGGTACAGATAACGTTCCTTGTTCAGGATTGTTATGTAAGAATGATGAACACTGCTTACTAGATGAGATACCGTAACTCTGACGCCAGGTACAAATAACGTTCCTTATTCAGGATTGTTATGTATAAACATGAGGACTATTCGATGGATGCTTGTGTACGCGGGATAGAAACTCTGCACCGGTACGAATAACGTTCCTTGTTCAGGATTGTTATCATGTGACAAGTACTAATAACAGACGTGCTAAAGCCAGGTAGATGAGACACATGGTAGCTCCACCATTGACACGAGTAACGTTCCTTGTTCAGGATTGTTACTTCACGATGAACAGTTGTCCACGTACAACGTAATAAGTCGGGGTATTGGTAAAGGTCGGGGGGGGGGGTAACTGAATATATCACTGCCTCATCATTGACATCCTATCACTGTCATCTTCCAATGACAAGTACCGAGTACTATGTACTCTCAATACACAGAAAATTTGCTTCTAGTAAAACTAATCTATATCGTCTATGCAATATACAATTTCAAATTACATTCTTGTCTATACATGTCCTACTAATGAGATACTCTGGCATGTGATTGCTTGACGTAGTAACGTCAGAAAATGTACCATAATGTTATTGAGGATTCATTTTTGTATTTTATGGTACATTGCCAAAAAATTCAAACATTTACGTAACACCCCTAACCCTCCATCGTCTATGCCTCCACATGGTTACTGTGCTGTTTGTTGTCAATAAAATGTGAAGAAAACATAAAGTCTGATGAACCATTTTGCTTGTTCTGCTCTTTCTGCTAATTTGTTTGTTAAACATTCTAGACATAGATCTCGTACTGTGATCTCCTTGACTCGAATATGGACCAAGAAACACGGCCGCCACTAACAGTTGGCCTACCTGTCAGTTTGACCTGAACCATGTTTAATTTACAGCCGCGCATAAGATTTGGAATTATATAGCCAGTATAAAAGCGCATGTATCGAAACTGACTCTCGCCTTGGAAATCACATTACGTGGGACATGAAAGAAAAATATAACTTTCATGGCATCATTTTAAAATGCAGTATTGACTTGTCATATCTATATATCTTCCTCTCTTCTAATACTAAAAACATTGTATCATATTGAATCAAGTAGACTTGAAACATTCACAGAATCTATTACATCATCACCAGTTCAAGGTCAATGGTCATCAAGACCGCTACCATCAACATCCATGAACTCCTTTCCAAGGTCATCAAGACCAAATATAAATATCTTCATCTCATTTATTAGGTCATCAAGACCTCTATCAACTAACCTAAACATTCTTGCAAATATCCTGTTTTGATGACAACTTATACTTACTTTGGCTCTTGTACGGATAACTCAGCAAAAGAGGGGGGGGGGAACAATCTTCTGAGATGAACTGGAAATCAGCTGATGAAAATTGCAAAATCTCATCTTCTGCTCCTCCTATTTATACCATAATTATGTAACGGGTTTCACGGTTTATTATTGGGGCTATCCAGGGTTTATCCAGGGGCCAACCCTGTCCTCCAGTGATAAAAGGAACCTAAGCCACGCCCTCTCTTGACAACTATGATAATACGCAGCGTTCATTGGCTAAAAGTACGATCACGCATACGCAGCGGGAAAGAGCGTGATTTTGAACTAAGCTGCCACGATCACTCGTGCAGTGTCTAAACACAGTAAAATCGCTAAAACCATAGCAATTTCTCATCAAGATACTTGGAATATCCGGAAATTATCACCTTTCTGAAAAGATCTCCATGTCATATCAAACCATAGCGGGATTTAAAGCATCAAAGTAAGTACAACCTCGCTACCATTCTAAACATTCGTCACTATTATAGTCCCACATATACAAAATAGTGTATGTGAAATTTGTTAAAGTCTACCGTGAAAGAAAAGTGCATAGGCCCTAGAGCTCTACACCGTACTACACGAACGGAGTGGGGAAAATAGAAGTAATCTACACACACAAACAAAAAAATTTAAGAGCCACATTCGCCACATTATTATGTGTACTCTTAGTATAATACAGTGTTAAAGGGTGTGTACAGTTCTGGTCGGGGTGAGGATTTAGCTTTTAACGTTTTGCGAGATATTCAGAAACCACTCTATGAGATGTCAAAGAGCATGCAATTCTAAGGGGGTATCAAAAGTTTATTTGATGAAAATCGGTTTTGAAATGGCTGAGATATCCAAAAACAAGGTGAAACAGAGAGATCCTAATAAAGTTGGGGCCTGTCGCCTTTTATTATTGTCACTTTTTTGGATATCTCAGCCATTTGAATACCAATTTTCATCAAATAAACGTTGAATCCTTCTTAAAATTACATGCTCTTTGACATTTCATAAGAGGTTTCTCATATCTCACTTGAGAATGTTCAAAACATGAATCCCCACCTCAACCAGTACTGTACAGTCCCTTTAATGTGCTTTCTTATGCAAGAACATGAAGTTTGAAATCACCGTAATCAACATCAACATCAGCATCAATTTATAAGCAAAACAAATAGAAATCTATGGCGACTTAAGGAAGGAAAATCACACAGTTTATTTCAGCTCAGTCGGCACTGAAAAATTATCTCGACAGAATCATACGAATTCACACGTGGCATATCTTCGCAGCAACGCACAATGAATATAAATCGCAACGGTACTTGCAATTTGGGGAATTTGCGTTTGATTTTTCAAATCAAGTTTAAAACGTAAAGTGTCTAGAAACGGGCACAGGTTTCCGATCCCGTTCTCTCAAAATCTCTCTAGAGATTTTGGAATTGTACGTAGTCGTCACTAATCCACGCGAGATTTATGCATGAACTAAAACATTATTGTTGCTAATGTCAGTATAGGCATGTTTTGGCGGCAAAAGGAAGGAGAAAGATTTTTCAAATCAAGTTTAAAACGTTAAGTGTCTAGAAACGGGCACAGGTTTCCGATCCCGTTCTCTCAAAATCTCTCTAGAGATTTTGGAATTGTACGTTGTCGTCACTAATCCACGCGAGATTTATGCATGAACTAAAACATTATTGTTGCTAATGTCGGTATAGGCATGTTTTGGCGGCAAAAGGAAGGAGAGAGATTGAACCGCATTAGGCATGCATCGTGGAAATTGTCCCCACTGACATACACAACGCAGCCGGTTCGCCGTGGAGGGGGGGACCACATCACGAGTACTGTTGGAATAATCCCCACCTCCATTCAAAACACGCACAGTTCGTCGTTGTGTGGGGACTATATCACGAGCATAACAGAGGGGGAGTGGCTACTCTATGGTCGTGAAATTGTCCCCACCACGTGTAATTCGCACGCAGTTTCCCATAGAGTACATCTAGAGGGAGATACACGGAGATACGCAAGACTGTATGAAGAGTGTGTGTGTCACTTCAGTGTGTGTTGTCTCACGGCTATTATACAAAATATGATGCACAGGATAGAGTGTGTTAGTGAAGGTGCGGCGCGCTCGATTGACAATGGTGCGACATGCACGAGGCGCACCCGAGTGCATGTTTGCAACCGTTGTCAATTAATACTCGAGACTCGAGAGTGCGCCGCACCTTCACTAACGCCACGAACTAATCCTGTGCATCATTTGTTTTATAAAATGGGTCGAAAACTAACAGCATTATTCACATACCTTTGTGGGTCAATACCAGTCAGCTACATGTAGCACTCAAAAGTCAAGATGTCCGAAGATGTTCGTCCCAAACATTTACGCACGTCGCACTCGGAAATCCCGCACATAAGTACTGTACGTACGTATAAGAGTATACGTACGCCACGTGTTACGCACAAGAAAGGCCGCCGGCTGTTGTGGCAGCCCGCGGCCCGAACTGACAATGACAATGACAATGACAATGACAATGACAATGGTTTTTTTTTTTTATTTTCTTAGTCACCCAACGTCAGGGTATTGAAGAAAATTAAAAATAAACACCGTAACAGATAAAATCAGTTAATTAATAAATTAATACATTGTAAACTACATATATATATATATACAGAAAATTGCATATTTACAAAATATACAAATTATACAGAATGGTGCAGAACCCAGAAGAGAGAAAGAGAGTGAGAGAGAGAGAGAGAAGGAAGACAAACAAAACAGTCAAAAAAAAAAAGCAGGGCAACAATAACGCAGATAAAAGCAATTTCAATAATATAAAACAAAACATTGTAAAAAGCTATATTTACATGAAAAAAATACAAATAATGATATTAATAATTATTATTTCTTATGGAGCTTCATTATTTCCTTACAAAATTTAGCTAAATTTATCAACTCACTACGATTTTGGGAATTAAATAACTGAGACATCTTTAAAGTGTTTGGTCTTATTCTATAGTAGGATTTAATGAATTTATTCCTGGCATTATTCAATGTATGACACTCAAATAAATAGTGAAATTCATCCCCTAGTCTATTAGAATTACATAAATTACACAATCGATCACAATGTTCAATACCAGCATACCTACCCGTTACAATTGGCAATCTGTGGTTGGCGCAGCGAAATTTGGAAAGAAGTTGTCTGAAAATGTAAGGGATTTTTAACAAATATGGATCTAAACATAAATTCGTTTTATAGATTCTGTAATTCGTACAACATGAACTGTTACTTATCTTAGACTGCCAATTCTGTACAAATTCGTCTCTTAATCTAAATTTTATCGAACACCTAAACCACGAAGAACTTACGTTTTCAAAGTTATTCCTAACAAAAGACATTCCTAACTCATTTAGTGTATCATAAACTTTCAACAACCATGGTGATGAATATATCTTATAATTATGCAAAAGTGATATGATATTACATACAATAGATGAATATTTTCTTTCTTTTCCTGTAATAATCTTTAACCAAAAATTAAGCATTCTTTCTTTAACAGTACAGGCTATTTCAAGCCTTCCTATAGTTCTCCCAGAGCCATGCTATTCATAGTATTTTTTGTTAGTCTCAGTAAATGTTTGCAGTATTGATAATGTAGACTCTCTATGAGTACTACATTCTCATATCCCCAAACTTCACTACCATAAATAAGAATGGGTACAAGAAGCCGGTCAAACAATTCTAATTGGATATCTATTGGAAGCCGCATCTTTCGAGACTTAACCATTAGACTATGCATTGCTCGTTTCGCTTTATCAACTTGTTTAGTTTGGGCCTTTTTAAAATCATTTTTATAATTAAACACCACTCCAAGGTAAGTATACTCATCTACAACCTCTAAAACATTCTCATTAAACATAAAGGGCTTGAATTTTCTAACTTTTCCTCTTGAGAAAATAATTACTTTTGTTTTACTGACATTAACTTGTAGTGTTTGCAGTAATCACTTTTTGGAGTGCAGATTGCAATTCGTTCTCACTAGTAGCTAGGATTAAAGTATCATCAGCATACATCAATGAGAAGAGTCTTAGAAATACATCTATTCCTTTATCATGTAACACGGTCAACAAATCATTAGGCAAAAAATCACCATTATATGCGGAACTTATACATAATCTTGAAAATCATTTATACAATGCAAATAGCAAAGGAGATAGATTTTCAATTGTTCACAGCACATGACTTTAGATTTTTATGTATATCGGATTACATCAAAAACTTTTCCCTGTATGTTACATCTAGCAACTTTGTTCCATAGCAATGTTCTATCGACAGAGTCAAAAGCTTTCTTATAATCTATAAACGCGCAATATAATCTTTTTTCTCTGTGATAAATACAAGTCAATAATTGAATGCAACACAAATATATGATCAACAGTTGAATAAGTCTCTCTGAATCCTGCTTGTTCTTCCCCAATGGCATGATTATCATCGAGAAAATCTGTCAATCTATCGTTAAATATTGAAGTAAATAATTTGCCAATGCAACTTAATAAAGATATGCCACGATAATCATCAGGGTCATTAACAGAACCTTTATTTTTGTAGATAGGGCGTATCATACCAATCGTCCAATCCGTTGGAATTATTCCGCTATCTAAAACTAAATTAAATAATTTGGTTATTACATTCACTATAGGGACGCATTGCTGTTTTTTAAAATTCATTTAATATCAAATCAAAACCAGGTGCCTTATTATTTTTCAATTGCTTTATATAAGCAGTCACCTCTTCTTCAGATATTCGGTCATTATAATCATGTTCAATATGCATGGTAAGAGGAATATGTGCTGTATTACAAGTATTTGCAAAACTCGTCGGTGTTGATCTCAGCATACCATCATTAATATCATTTAAACTCTTAAAATGTTTCTGGAAAGTTCCAATGTCAATTGAACACTTCTCTGATTTCGTTTTTCTGGAGGGATTTAGTATATTCCAATACTCCTTTGGATTTTCAGACTTCAACGTACGTAATTTTTCATGAGTGTCCTTAAAGAACGTGTATTGTGCTTTCTTCAAGGTTTTCTTGTATAATCTTCTGAAATTTTCAAACTCATCTATAACATCACGATTGAATCCATTACGTTTACATTTCTTTTTCAATTTGATAAATATTTTCCTAATTTTCTTACAATTTTCATCAAACCATGGTTTATTATCTGAAGATTTTGCTAAATTACCCTTAGCCTTTGTTACAGACCTTCTAACCATATTTGTGTTTGAGGCTGCCGTAAAGTATATTAGATTGTAATGAAACGAACGAATCATCTATCACGGTTTGATAAACATTACTCAATTCAGCAGAGTCCATTCTCGCGGAGATGTCATCTATTACGATGCTCTCGTGAATTTCACTTCTGAAATCAGAACATTTTGCCTGATCCCACACAATCTTTGTCGACCCTTGGACTGCATTACACTCTCCATGTGTACATGTAGTTTCATCATTAATTTCATTGAAATCAAAATCAAAGTAAACGAACAAATAAGTTGTTTACAGGATTGACAGCGCGTATAGTAGCGCGTGACGCACTTGTAACAACTGATTGAGTGCGCACTGCTAGTGTAAACATTGTGACGTACGTCAGGCCAGGGAGGTGGAAGAGAGACTCTTCTTAGCGCATTTACTAAGAAATTAATGCACGCACACGTGACTCATTTCAGCGCTTCCAATTGGCTACATTCTTGAACCCATTTTATAATATACAAATGATGCACAGGATAGAGTGTGTTAGTGAAGGTGCGGCGCGCTCGAGAGTAATGACAATGGTGCGACATGCACGAGGCGCACCCGAGTGCATGTTTGCAACCGTTGTCAATACTCGAGAGTGCGCCGCACCTTCACTAACGCCACGAAATAATCCTGTGCATCATTTGTTTTATAAAATGGGTCGAAAACTAACAGCATTATTCACGTACCTTTGTGGGTCAATACCAGTCAGCTACATGTAGCACTCGCTCAAAAGTCAAGATGTCCGAAGTTCGTCCCAAACATTTACGCACGTCGCACTCGGAAATCCCGCACATAAGTACTGTACGTACGTACGTATAAGAGTATGCATACGCCACGCATAGGCGCCGGAAGTGGGGGAGGGCAGGGGGGGGGGGGGCGGCCGCCCCCCCCCCCCCCAATCCAAAAAGTGGGGGGGGGGGGGCAAAACGCATTTTTGCCCCCCAAAAAGCCCCTCAAAAAATAATAATAACAATGATAATAAAAATAAATGAATAAACAAAGAAAATAAAATAAATATGTATAATATGAATAAAAGAAAAAATATGGCTTCAAACGGCAGCTTTTGGACTGTAAAATGTCAAAATTTTCAAGCTCGCTCGCTTCGCTCGCTCGCATTCAGCAGTTGAGCCCGGTGCGCCTCCCCCTTAATTTCTAAAGCGAAAAACATAGCTACGACGGCAGTTGTTGGACTCTAGAATGTCAAAATTTTCACGCTCGCTCGCATTGAATTGTTATGCCATTCTCCTAATGTTGCTGACAGTAATTGCCAGCATTTGCGCCCGATGCCCCCAACCCTTAATTTCCAGAGCGAAAGATAGATATAGCTACAAACGGGAGTTTTGGGACTGTAAATTGTCAAAATTGTCAAGCTCGCTCGCTTCGCTCGCTCGCATTGAATTGTTATGCCACTTTCCTAATGTTGCTGCCAGTAATTGCCAGCAGTTGCGCCCGATGCGCCGCCCCCTTAATTTCCAAAGCGAAAAATAAAGCTACAAACGGCAGTTTGGGGACTGTAAAATGTCAAATTCCCAAGCTCGCTCTCTTCACTCGCTCGCATTTAATCATTATTCCATTCTCCTGATGTTGCTGCCAGTAATTGCCATAGCAGTTTTCGCCCGGTGCGCCCCCCCCCCCCCCTTAATTTCCAAAGCGAAAAATATAGCTACAAACGGCAGTTTTGGGACTGTAAAATGTTAAAATTCTCAAGCTCGCTCGCTTTGCTCGCTCGCATTGAATCGTTATGCCATTCTCCTGATGTTGCTGCCAGTAACTGCCAGCAGTTGCGCCCGATGCGCCGCCCCATTAATTTCCAAAGTGAAAGATAAAGCTACAAACCCCAGTTTTGGGACTGTAGAATGTCAAAATTTTCAAGCTTGCTCGCTTCGCTCGCTCGCTTTGAATCGTTATACCATTCTCCTAATGTTGCTGCCAATAATTGCCAGCAGTTGCGCCCGATGCGCCCCCATTCATTTCAAAGCGAAATATGTAGCTACCCTGTACAATTAAAACTCCAGTTTTGGAACTGTAGAATATCAAAATTTTCAAGCTCGCTCGCTTCGCTCGCTCGCATTTTATTGTTATGCCATTCACCTTATGTTGCTGACAGTATATAATTTGTCGATCGTTTCACACCGTCATTCCATAATCCATGTAAGGAAAACTTACAATGTTCCTCAATGACTGCGTTTCCCCGTCGAGACTCCTGAAGAAGGTGGAGGCCACCGAAAATTTGAGTTGTTCAATAAACTCATTCTTATTGGCGAAATAATGCATTACTAGTTTATTTCTTGATTCTTCGCTATATTGGAGCCAATACGTGAATTCGCAACATATATATATATATATATATAATAGATGTGTGTGCGTGTGCGTGTGTGTGTGTGTGTGTGTGTATGTGTATATTGTGTAACATATGCATGGTCTAATCTTGAGCCCCCTCCAATGTTTGCCCCCCCCCCCCCCCCCCCCAATCCAAAACTGCTTCCGGCGCGCCTGGTACTGTTATGCACAAGAAAGGCCGCCGGCTGTTGTGGCAGCCCGCGGCCCGCCCGAACTAGAAGTTGTTTACAGGATTGACAGCGCGTATAGTAGCACGTGACGCACTTGTAACAACTGATTGAGTGCGCACTGCTAGTGTAAACATTGTGACGTACGTCAGGCCAGGGAGGTGGAAGAGAGACTCTTCTTAGTGCATACCTGAAGAAATTAATGCACGCACACGTGACTCATTTCAGCGCTTCCTATTGGCTACGTTCTTGAACCCATTTTATAATGACCAATCATGCCGTCCAGTTGCGTCAAAATCCGCATGACTCGTACAGCTGTACACACTACGCAATACGTTTCCTCTCACCTCCCTGGTGCTACACACTCAACTATAGGTAGGTACTAGATGGGATTCTAATACTGTGAGTTGTTGTTGTTGTTGTTATTTTGATTTTTTTGGCGTGTATCATTCATAGTAGTCCCCAACGGTTTGTTGTTTTGTTGTTGTTTTTGTATTTGAGGCGCGTCATTCAAATATGAATATTTACGCCTTTATCTTTATAATATGATTATTTTACATATAATAAATAAAGAACAAAAATAACTATTTACAATCATTTTTATGCGAGCTATGTGTCTGCTGTTATACGGTTGGGGCAAATAAGTTCTGGTGCATGCTGATGGCAAACTCTGATCAGCCCGGCTCGTAGTCCAGATACTGGACGATTTTTATCATCCGCAGTCCCCACACACTCGGCACCCACCCAATGCGCCCAACCGCTGATTGTGACACTCCACCAATTGGTACTCCCGAAATTCAGGAGGGGTGAATTGTGTAATACAGTGTACATACAGACACCATCAACGTACGTCCGTACACACGCGGGCACACTACGAATACAGTCCAGGAAGTGGACTACCCGGCTCGTTGCATCAAGGAGGTACTACCACTAGTACCTCCTTGGTTGCATTGAGCAGGCTTCTCTGTCGCGCACACAGACCTAGATCCCTCATTTGCCGCACTCAGGACCCTCTGCCCAACGCATATATTGTGCACAAGCAGACTCCCGAATGCGATATATAAACATCAAAATTATAATATTATTTCATATATACTTTCCATTAAATAAACATATAATTTACAAATAATTCATTTTTTTTTCATTATGTAATAAGCAAACATCCGGTTGTGCAGTGTGCAAATCTAAATTAAATAAAACTCAAAAGATAATTATCTGTATAACTCTATTAGACTTATATAAGTCTTTTGGAAAACCTTCTTGTTCTCTTCACATATGAGATTAGTGCCCTCAAATGATCAACATTTTTTGTGGATAATACTTTTCTGATATCCCGTTGCTATGCCTCCAATGTCTGCGATCAACATGGCTCTCTCTATCAAATATTTCGGACAATCATATAAAAAATGACTTAAATTTTCCTTTTCCGGGCAATGGGGGCAGTTGCCAGTTTCATGCAAATTTACTTTCCACTTATCATAATTCAGTCCAATATTACCCATACGGACTTGATGAATAAGTATTTGTTCTTTCCTGTTTTTTAATCTGCATTCATATTTTCCACTTACATACTTCTGTACTTCTTTTAAAGGGGACTGTGTTTCTTCCCATCTTTTTTGCCACTTCTTATTAAAATGACTACTCAAAACACATTTAACTTCCATCTTATTGAGTCCATTATTTATTCCGATATGTTTCTCTTGTAGGGCTGTTTTTGCCGCTTTATCTACTGTCTCATTGCCCGTGATGCCACAGTGGCCGGGCACCCATTCAAAGTGTACTATCATACCACTGAACAGCAGGTGCATCGAAAGAACGTGTATTTCTTTCACAAAAGCATCCTCGAATTTACATGTTTCAAGGGCCCGGAGAGCACTTAAACTGTCAGTAAAAATTACTACTCCTGTATACACATTACTAAGTTGTCTCAACCAGGTTAAAGGGAAAGTAAACCCAAAGAGCAATGTGGATTGAGTGAAAGCAGTAATATTAGTAGAACACATCAGTGAAAATTTGAGGAAAATCGGGCAATCAATGCAAAAGTTATGAATTTTTAAAGTTTTGGTGTTGCAACTGCTGGGTAAGGAGACTACTAGAGGTTATGACGTATGAGTGGACTACAATTTAAAGAAAATAAAAAGGGAATTTAAAAAAAAGTCATTTTTCATGAAAATTACACATTCCATCAACTTGATACTGACATATGTTAGGGGTAGCACTTATTCCCCCTGTTTTCTGAAAGCGGTTAGTCAAGAACTCTTTCATTTTGCTAGAAAAGTGAATTTTTGTGGAATTTCTTTTTATATTTTCTTTATATTGTGGTCCTCTCATACGTCATAACCTCTAGTAGTCTCCTCATCCAGCGGTTCCAACACCAAAACTTCAAAAATTCATAACTTTTGCATCGATTATCCGATTTTCCTCAAACTTTCACTGATGTGTTCTACTAATGTTACTGCTTTTACTCAATCCACATTGCTCTTTGGGTTTGTGTTCCCTTTAATGCCATAAAAATTGCAGCAAGTTCCGACCTATATGATGACGTGAAATCCTGCAGTCTTTTCGATTCAATATATTTGTAATAGGGTGCGAAAAAAGCAGCTCCCACTCTGCCTGTTTGACTTCGGGATCCGTCCGTGTATACATGCAAGTAGCACGGTTTGTTGTTGTTGTTGTTGTGACTCCACGGAGCGACTCCACGGAGTCCCCAACTCCACGGAGTCACCAACGGAGTAGCCTTTTGTCAAGGCCCTCTCGCTGTAACGGACGTGCGAACGGACGAGCGAAGCGCTAACCCACTCGGCTGGGCTCGCTACACCATACAGCGAGAGGGCCTTGACAAAAGGCTACCAACGGAGAGGTGGGGACTCACGATTTATGCCCAAAGTTCAAGTACTAAACAGCACTATGGGTAGCCTTGAAACAAGGCGACTCGCTCTGCGTGCCCCAGTTTAGCGCGTTTACCCCACAAACCTGTTGACCGGCGAGCGGAGCTCCGCTCGCCGCCAACAGTAGTCCACTTCCTGGACTGTATTCGTAGTGTGCCCGCGTGTGTACGGACGTACGTTGATGGTGTCTGTATGTACACTGTATTACACAATTCACCCCTCCTGTTCGGGAGTACCAATTGGTGGAGTGTCGCAATCAGCGGTTGGGCGCATTGGGTGGGTGCCGAGTGTGTGGGGACTGCGCAGATGATAAAAATCGTCCAGTATCTGGACTACGCCAACAGGTTTGTGGGGTACTAGTAAACGAGCTATACGGGGGCACGCAGAGCGAGTCGCCTTGTTTAAAGGCTACTCTATATGGTTGGTGGGTGGAAGAGGTGGAACCAACCAGGCAGTTTTCACCAAACCACGAAAACGACTATTTGTATATGTGAACAAACCTCCCTGATTATACAGTCCTAGTGCAAGTGGCGTCCAGTTGGACTTTATGACAGCGATCACTGACCAGCAGTTTGTGAGGAGTTGAGCTACATTTTGCCGGATATCAAGATGGAGTTGAGGGCGAAAACAGACATTTTTAGGCATCAGACATTACTTCTTGCTTTTATAGTCATACAGGTACAAGTATGTTTTGTTGCTGGCATTACCGAGGATACAGTATATGTTGCCAGACAAAGTCAAAAAGTCACAGGTAAGTGTCTCCCTTATCTTTACTTTCTTCTTTTTTTCTTTTCTTTTTTTGATTCAGATTATTTGAAACATTGTTTAGTAAACTGTTAACCCAGTAGCGTTGTCATGTACACTTGTTTAGCCATGGTTCCCTTCACAGTTTGCCTATTGATACTTGAGTTGTCATTCTATTATTATGTGGAACAACATTGGGACATCACAAATCAGAAGTCTGATTGAAATCGTACAGAAGTTAAAGAGTTCATTGTACAATTGTATGTGACAGGTTGCTGGAAGCAGGAGCTGATGTTTCAGGTACACTGTACATCCCTACACTAGTGTAGAGGACCTGTAAATCAGCTTCATACTACTAGAATTTTTGGCTTGAGTAATATGTCAAGCCCTGTTACCCAGTTACCCTTCCTAGCGGAGGTCTTCGGGGATAACAACTACAAGGTATAGTAAGGGTACTAGATCTCGCGCAGGGACCTAATGATCGCGCATAGCGTAACTGCGTATAGCAAGCGATATTACGCGTAGGACTAAGCGCAAAATTTGCCGATACGCCCATGGAATAAACATACCTGACTTACCGCTCAACATGAGAAGGAAGCAGGTAAGAAATTTTGATTTCCAACAAATTTTCCACTAAATTTCTAATTTTTTACCTTGTACAAACCTACCTTCCCTTAAAATCTGTTCTAAGGATGTTGTAGCCTAGACGTGTCGTCTCGCTTGTCTCGTTCGTAGTCGATAGAATTCGTAAGTTGTTCGATCGATCGTTTACCACGTGACGTCATCATACACAAGAACAATGTATGCTGCCAGCTACGCTGAAATACTGTTAATAAATGTTGTTTTAAGTCAAATTTTAACACAACGATTATAAGGAATAAATATTTCAGTCTATCGAAGTTGAAGTGTGAGTTCAATTTGAATTTGCTTGTGATTTCTTGCGCTAACTTGTGATATATTTGTGACAGGGGAGGGCCATAATGATACTGAAGAAAACAAATTAGATGAGAGTGTGACAAATGGGTGACGAAAATGAGAGGGTGACGAATGGGTAAGCAAACACACAAACACACACACACACACACACACAAAATATATGTTCATATTTTACTATTTTCCATTTTATGTTACGTGTATATTATTGGTTCAAGTGATTAGAAATATTGTAAGAAAACTTTATAAATGAAAATCATTAACGATTATGAAAATATCAATGATGAAAATAATGATTATAAGAATGATAAAATGATGATGGTGGTGGAAGTGATAATAATAATAATGAAAATGATAATGATGATGATTATGATGATCGATGATGGTGGTGGTGATAACAGTAATAATGATAACAATAATAATAATAATAATAATAACACATATGATAATAATAATAATAATAATAATAATAATAATGATAATAACACATGTAATAATGATAAGAATAATATACACAAGTTAGGTAAAACTGCTGTTGCTTAACAGGGACAAATTTAATATCAAGTGAAAAAATATTCTACGAAAGCCGGAGCACGTTACAGCCGCAGAGGGGCAGACACTTTCACGTATGAAACTACAGAGGGCAGCTGCGCGATCTTTACATACCCCGAGAAATTGAACGCAGAAAAAAAAGTCCGACATACAAACGGCGACAGCGCACTACTCCGTCATCGTATCATCAGGAGATTCTGGGAGGTGATTTTTCTGCATTTTCGTGATATTCATTGAGAAATTCAGGTACGATTATGGAATAACTTCTATTATAAGAGCATTTCAAATTTTCGTGCGCGATATCTAGACCCCTCAACCATACTACAAGGTATGTCATGTACAGTGTGTGTTAAAAACATGTAAAATATGATATTATGACATTTTAACAGAATTTTGCAATTTTTTTTATTAGAACACTTTCTTTTGCAATGTACAGTACATGTAGGCCTAGATTTTAAGTTGAAGGAGTGCAGAGAGGTTGAATTTCATGATTACACTATTCAGATTTAGTCTTTTGTACATAGTATAAATTATGGAAATTTGAATGAATTTCTTACTCAACCAAATCATTAATATGAAAATTAGAGAAGCACTCTTGAGCGGAGACCTCCGCCAAGTATGCATCTCATTTCCACCACTGATCTTGTTCTTCCATAGAGATATCAGTGATTTCCACCCATACAGCATTGTGTGCTGAGAGTCGCCCGATTTCCCAATATAGAAGCCTTTGTTACGTCATAAACCCTCAGCTGCACGGCGCGCCGCGCCCTAGCAGAAACTAGAGCATGCACCGCACGCACTTTAGTGTGCGCATGCAAACCTCAAATACACGTATGCGCAGCCTGAACTCCCAAGTTCTTTGACCCTACAACGTGTACATTGTACCTGCCAAAATATCAAAAATCCTTCGTAAATTCCCCAAAAATTATCAGATCACTACCCAAAGTTAATCGTTTGTTACTTGTGTCATTCTCAACCTTTCCTGCAAGTTTCATCCCAATCCGTTAACTACTCTTTGAGTTAGTTTGCACACGGACAAACTAACTAACTAACTAACTAACAAACCAACAGTAACGAAAACATAACCTCCCCCCTTGGTGGAGGTAATAATACACCAGTGATATTTTAAAAAGAAATGATAATTCCATCCATGAATTAAGAACAAGTGAAGTTCAGTAACACTGGACCAATACAAAAGTGAATGGCGTGAAAGTTTCCTCTTTTACAGTGTCTTATCCCTTCACTTTTGCCATAATGTGTTCAGCTGCTATCAAAAAGACTCTCGTACATACAACTGTACAGTGTATTTTACACACCAGTGCACATTTTTCCTGCCCCACCCCATCGTGAAAAATTTCCTAATATCTTTTCTATGCATTGCTGATTTATAGTACACATAATCTGTGTGTTCACATTTCAAATGTACATTGTACAATATGTATGTACCTCTTTTTCACCCTTTCTACTATCAGGAAAGCATACAGTAGATTTCTGGGCCCTGTTTCAGAAAACTTGCTATCGATAACAAGTTACTGGTAGACGTGCAACTGATTTGCTGAGAGCAAATTTGTCATAGAAATGTTGCAGTTGTTACTGAAAGTGAAGGCAAGTTTTATGAAACAGGACCCAGGAATACAGTTGAGGTTGAGTGTGCACTCCCTTACTTTAACAGCAATACACTTAAACAGCAATATAAGAACATCCATTATTAAAACTACACTCTGATCTATGGTGTAGAAACAAATTCTCTTCACTTCTGTCAAATTGTAATACTCCATACATTGTGGGATAGTACATTGTATTTGTACCTCGTTCTTGGGACACCCGAGCGTCCTTTTATAGATTGTGTACAGTACAGAGCCAATGTCTCGTGCCCGGGACAAAAGCCAGCCAGATAGATAAGTAGCTTACAGACATGAGAGTTCTTCTGCATTACAAAAGGGGAATTGGGGGGGGGGGGGAGACAAAAGAAGGAATAAATTGAGTGGCAGCCATACAATAGGTAAATTCCCTAGTCTGCTAGATGTGTACTTTACAATGATCCTTTATGCTGGACTGTACACACACACCAGTTGCCTTCCCTGGCCCTTTCACACTCGCATCAAGTGTGTGTTTGGACATCAATTTGTATGATACAAATTGTATGGTGTATTTTTTCCTTGTTTCCATACTTCATCTTTTCAGTATGTCCTTTCTGTTATCTGTCTTTAAAAAAAATATATATATCTTTTACTTTCATAATACATTGTACCTTGAGATGCATGATTCCGAGGTCAATTGTTTATGCATCAATTTGCCCCCTCCCCCTCCCAAATACTGCAGAGAGTATTTTGATGGCTTTACTTTAATTGGATACACTTGTACATATGGCCCACAGATCTAGGCCAAGTGTAATTTCAGTTTCATTGTGAAAAGAATGTTTCATCAACTTTCTGCTTGCTTAAGTGTCCCAAACAGAGTTCAATATTAAAATTATACTGCTTTTGTGACATGTATAGTGTAAATATGGCTACTTTTCTGATCAAAATATCAGATAGTCTTGCAGTTGTCATTCAGGGTGGACATACTAGAACCTAATTACAGTCAAACCTGCCTTAGCGGCCACCTGTCTATAGCGGCCACTGAAAAATCCCCCCGAGAGAAAAGCAATGTTAAAGACCCTGTGTATAGCGGCCACCTGTCTAATGCGGCCAGCGGCCACAAATTTTGTTTCCCGCGGTAGATTTTAACCTGTCTATAGCGGCCAAAAACCCGATGGAGCCGTAGCCGAGCCGGTAATTCAGCGTGTTTTTCTGCTTGTTAGCCGTGCCAGTCATTCCTGGGCAACGTTCAGTGATCGCCACCGTTGCATTCATCACTTATTCAGTCACAATAAGGCACTAGTGACTGCACATGCTACATCATGTACTGTGCAACACCGGCACTGTTCTATGCATGATACACACATGTGCATACGTGCACACATACATGTACATGTACATGTAAGTATGTAGATGTATACAACGATGATACATGTTACCTGTCTATAGCGGCCACCTGTCTATAACGGCCACTTTTCCCGTATCCCTTGGGTGGCCGCTATAGACAGGTTTGACTGTACTTCTTTTTAAAAGATTCTTTGGCTTCACCCAGTAAGATTCCCGAGATTGACGGCAGAACAGTGTACCCTGTACTTTTGACCACATGGACATTTCACAAATGCACATGACACTGTGGTTTATTTTTTGACCTTCACTTTACAGTGTAGGGTCAGTTTTGTTGTCCCTGCCAGCTGAGGTCCTTTGTTCACAGGTTTCCTGTCTGTTTAGTGATGCAACCTGATGTGGAGATCATGTTTGGTGTTTTTTCAATTAATTTTCTTTTAGATGACCTCTCTCCCATTTGCCTGTAATCTCTAGAGTGTTTGTAGGGTCTAGAGTCCTCTCTTTGTAAGTTGTGTGTACAGAGTTACTCACACAACTGTGTCGTCAATTTCAGAAGACAATGTACATATGTAGTGCTGCTCTAGACCAAGGACTAATACTGACAAAAGAATAGTCTGGGCTCCGTCCCCTTTTCCTTGGTGCGACCAAGAGAGGGCGCAAATTTTTTGATTGCGATAATCGAGAGACTGCGCGCCCAACGAAAAAGGGTCTGGGAAGAAAGTTTCAGTTTTACAACTTTCCGATCGGATTTTGACCGAATGCGATAAATCATTCGCTCTGACAGGTCCCGCCCACAGAGTATGGTAGTAGTCTGTTTTAATAGCCAGTCTCAGTAAATGGAATTCGCGTCTGATTTCGTATGTGATCTATAATGACATGTAGATCCATATAGGTCACAAATTGGTTTCAGAGTATTCAATTCTTCTGAAGAAAAGATACAGTACCTTTTTCTTCATAGTAGGCCTAATACGAACACATAATGCTGAATTTACTGCTGAAATTGGATTAGACTAGTCATCGACTGTTCTAGGTATTACACAGTTCAGTACCTTTCTCCCAACACCCTGCAGTTTGGTGTTTTTTCAATTAATTTTCTTTTAGATGACCTCTCTCCCATTTGCCTGTAATCTCTAGAGTGTTTGTAGGGTCTAGAGTCCTCTCTTTGTAAGTTGTGTGTACAGAGTTACTCACACAACTGTGTCGTCAATTTCAGAAGACAATGTACATATGTAGTGCTGCTCTAGACCAAGGACTAATACTGACAAAAGAATAGTCTGGGCTCCGTCCCCTTTTCCTTGGTGTGACCAAGAGAGGGCGCAAATTTTTTGATTGCGATAATCGAGAGACTGCGCGCCCAACGAAAAAGGGTCCGGGAAGAAAGTTTCAGTTTTACAACTTTCCGATCGGATTTTGACCGAATGCGATAAATCATTCGCTCTGACAGGTCCCGCCCACAGAGTATGGTAGTAGTCTGTTTAGCCAGTCTCAGTAAATGGAATTCGCGTCTGATTTCGTATGTGATCTATAATGACATGTAGATCCATATAGGTCACAAATTGGTTTCAGAGTATTCAATTCTTCTGAAGAAAAGATACAGTACCTTTTTCTTCATAGTAGGCCTAATACGAACACATAATGCTGAATTTACTGCTGAAATTGGATTAGACTAGTCATCGACTGTTCTAGGTATTACACAGTTCAGTACCTTTCTCCCAACACCCTGCAGATCTGTCCTTGGTCTCACCATGGGCGGATTGAGTACTGCATGCATGCATTGCATAATTACATGTATGTACCTTACCCAGTGTTTAGTTTGGCCATGGAGCTAAAAACGAATGGCGATCTACGATTGTTTATCTCTAGTGATTTCTCTCTAATGGTTTTTTTTTTTTTTCAACTTTGTACAAAAAATAGGGCCCAACAGTAGCCATGACTGCTCGTATCATAATTAGAAATGTTCTTGATTTTGCAATCTTGTTTGTGCAACAGGATTTTGTAAGAGAGAGGTATTTCAGTCGGCTGCACTGTGTCCGAGTGAATCCATAAACACATCAAATTGATATTATGCAAATTGACTGGGTATACTACGACTGCAGTCGACTGTATGTTGTACTGGTGGGCCAAGATGAAGCCTTGAACTTCTGGAATCCCCCTTTTTTTTAGCCAAATAAACGTAAAGTAGGTTTACAAATTACAATTGGATTTCTATATATGTCTGGAGAACAATAACACAACCACAATAATATCAGCATAGGGCCTAAATACCACGCAATTTCAAATAAGAACATCCACAGATCTTTCTGAGTGTGGCTCTGACGATGAAATTACTAGTAATAAGTGATTTCATCGATGAATAGCCATCAAAGCTTTATGTGTTATGAAATATAACAGGTTAGAATACAAAAACACGCTTTGATTACGCAAGCATACAAAGGTTTACCTACCGCGTTGAGCTTCACAAGGAATAGTATTTTATCAGTTTTGAAAAAAAAAAATAAGCTGGTATTTTCTTCAGACCTAATTTACCTAAGGAAGATAAAGATATCACATGTTTGATGGAGAATTTACGTGGCAAACCTTATACACGCTGTGTATCCAAAAATTGAATAGGCATTGTTTTCCCGAAGGTTCTTTAATCTGAAAATAAGAGAAACTTTATTATTTTGAAGGTTTGATAGTTCCCCCCCAAAAAAAAAAAAACAAAAAAAACAAGCAAACATCAAACAAACAAACAAACAAATGAAACAAGGTTCGTAAATCCACAAATGGAAAAATTGCATACTTTTAACAAACATTTGGAATTACTAACCAATATCGTTTTAAATTAACGAACCTTCGGTATTGCAAACTTTTTTTTTCCTTTATTTTTCTTTTAGGGGCTATACAAACGAACATTCGGAAGACCAATCCTTTAGTATTTTAAACGGACCTTATTTCGTTTTGGATTACCGAACCATCGTAATAATAAACCCTGAAAATGAACCTTCAGAAAAACAAGCTGTAACCAGAAATAAGAAATGTCTGACTCCAGAATTATTCAGCATTTACCAATCCCAGAGGGCAGCGGATATCATACAATTCTGATATCCACCTTGCATTATAATGATGATGCCATGTAACAATCAGGAGGTAAACTATAATCATCGAGAAGGCGAGAGAGCCTCCTTGATATAACAGGCAAACTCCACAACACCATGCTGAAGGGCATATAAATCAGACACTTGCTTATGAATATATCGTAGTGCAAAATAAATTCATTAATTATTCATTTAAACTTTATGATACCACAGTCTCCGGGGTTCACTCCTCAGAACAATACATATTACATGATAACAACATGGTATGGACTCCTATAAAGTTTATCTAGCTGCCCTAGATTTTTAATCCTTCATTGTTGGACGATAATTAAAGATGTTCATTAACAGCATGATTAAAGGAGAAATATCTGGTATTTCCAATGAAACATAATAGTACGTTACCGTTAAGATAAATTGCAATATGTCGTGCCCCACACTGCGCATCATCAATTTTTATACAGATGTTCAATGCATATAAATGCAATTTTACTAATAGCTGGGTTCGAAAGTTATATCATCTGTGATGTGTAAATATTTGCTAAACTATTTACTTCCGGGTATTGCTTTCCAATAGGTGATCTTCAACCATACAGACAAGAGAAAGTCCACTTCCATTAAAAAAAGAGAAGTAAAATGCATGTCTTTTCAACAGGATGGTTTTGTGGGGGGTAATTTGCTAGTCGTATCTTATTCAATTTTGCCCCCCCCCCCCTTTTTTTTTGTGTGTGTGTATCAATGAGAATGACCTGTATTCCGTCCTGCATTCGCATTGGTGTAAAGTCATAAGACAATTTGAGTCACTGTGTACCTGCGTCTGTGAAGCATTCTCCTTCTCATCATTACAATGTCATGTTGTATTATCATCCTTCGATCAACACGGCTTAATGTATACCATTACAAGTTTGTTTCCTTTTGCTTTGTTTTGCTTTACTGCTATAGGTTAGCACTAACACCTTTTCAGGGAAAATAGATGTGTGTAACCCTCCTGTTACTTCAAAATCCATTCAGTTAATAAAATTAAAGGAATTGACATATTGTTATCGCCACCAATCAGCACATGCCGTGTGAACATAACAGCGGGTATTGTTGTGATGGTTAAGTGTGCTATTTACAAGTACATAACTACAAACTCTTCTTTAAGTTTCGGCTAATGAACATTATTTCATTATCAGAAAAAAGAATAGTGAGCAATAGTTTATTTTCGAATTTTAAACGAACCTTCGGAATAACAGACATAGCTTTTAACCAGCACCATATTCCTCACGAATATAGCACTATCAGCATAATCTGTTTTAAAGGCAAGCCACAACGACAAGTGTTTTGGTAAAAGGACGCAAGGAACTAGACTCGGAATTTGTCAACACTGACAAATTAGGTGATCCGATCTATTGGGAAATCAATGATTTGAGTCCTGATCCCAATAGGCATGACCATACAGGTTTCATCTGTGTTGAGGGGACATTGGCCATGTGATGTTTGGAGTCTCATTTAGAAAAGGGAGTCAGACCTGCCATTTTTGGTACCGAATTCCGTATGCACTAACGAAGATACAGAATGAAGTATATTTGACCTTTGACCCCATTTTGCACACCAAAGATGGCATCTGAGCAAAAAGTGGTTATTTTGTGAAATGATTCTTGTAACATGGTCTTTGCGTGTGCAAAATATGGGAAAGATAGAACAAGTATTCACCAAGATACAGGATGAAACACTTATGACCTTTGACCCTAATTTACATACCCATATGATCAAGTAGTGGTTATTTTATGACATGATGTACGTGACATGAACTAAACATGTGCAAAATATGGGGGTGATAGAGGCTGTTTTTCTTGAGTTATTACAAAGAAAGTTGCAGAAAGAAAGAAATATCTCAATACATCGAGGATAAGCTTTAATTTCAACCAAGTTTTTTGGCATGATCCAGACATCGTATGAAAAAACAAATGCACATTTCTGATAGCGCAAAGTCTCAGCTACAACATATTAAAATCTGGGAGAAATTCACCGAAGGGTAAGTGAGCTAGTGCTCGATAAAGACAATCATGTCAACTTTTACATCTAGAAAAATTCCCTTCCATAGAGATAACACGTCATAACGAAGATACAGAAAAAAGGTACATATGACCTTTGACCCGACTTTGCACAGACAAGATGGCATCTGAGCAAAAAGTGGTTATTTTGTGAAATGATCCTTGTAACATGGTCTTTACGTGTGCAAAATATGGGAAAGATAGGGCAAGTATTCGCCAAGATACAGGATGAAATATCTATGACCTTTGACCCTAATTTACATACCCAAGATGGTGTCCGATCAAGTAGTTGTTATTTTATGAAATAATGTACGTAACATGAACTAAACATGTGCAAAATATGGGGGTGATAGGGGCTGTCTTTCTTGAGTTACTGCAAAGAAAGTTGCAGAAAGGAAGTAATATCTCAATACATCGAAGGTAAGCTTTAATTTTAACCAAATTTTTTGACGTGATGCCGACGTCGTATGAAAAAATGAAGGGCACACTGACGATAGCCCAAAGTCTCAGCTACAACATATTAAAATTTGGGAGAAATTCACCGAAGCATAAGTGAGCTAGTGCTCGATAAAGATAGTCATGTCAATTTTCATTTCCATAAAAAATGCACTCCCATAGAGATAACACGTAAACTGGTCAAATTTGACAAGATTACTTTGAATCCATTTTTACGAGGTGATGCCGTCATCCAATCAAAATGCTGTTATTATATTAATGAAAGAGCATTTAGTAAGCTACAACATACTGAAATCTGGGTCAAAATGGGCAAAGAGTAAGTGAGATACGCTCGAGTGAACTTGTAATTTGATGACGTCATTTTGAAAATTTACTCTTTTTATTTTATTAAGAAATTTGATATCTTTTGATCAATTATCCAGCATCGTCAACCCATGAAATGACATGTACAACTCATCAGCTTTCAGAATATGTAAAGAAAATGGGACGTCACCGTTCATCCTGACGAGTAAAATCGGATTTAAAATTGGCGGTTTTTTGGCATTGTTGCACTGTATATCGCCATTGACGCGCGCGCGGAATTTCAACTTTGACGGGCCCGTATGACGTCATATTGAGTCGGATTGACTTGAAACTTGGTAGACGTATTCCCTGACATTTCAGGCAGGCGATAAGTGTGAAAAAACGGGAAATTTCTATTGCATATGAGCTGTGCGTGCGTATATGCACGCGCGCGTACGCGTCCGTAAATTTTTTTCAATTTTTCAAAAAATGCTCTAAATGGTCTGAAACGTGTGCAAAAAAAATTTGAGCTCGATTTGAGCATACAAATATTTCAACGCGCGCGTACGCGCACGTTTTAAGGTATAGATGAATTTTGAGAATATGAGTAGAATGCGCTTGACTTGAAATATATGTGACGTAAATTTCATTGAAAAATTCTATTCCATTAATGAGATATGATTGAGAATGTGTTTTCATATAATGACGTCATAGTGACGTCACGGTCGACTGATCACTTTGATTTTAGTTCGATTGCCGTCTTTGGGAGACGATACATATATGGTATAAGTTTGAAATTGATAGGAAGAGGACTTTCTGAGCTAATCGATGCACAACTTTTGGGGAGAAATAAGAAGAAAAAGAAGAAGAAGAAGAAAGAATCCGTACAAAAACAGAAGGTGATCCGAGAGGATACTCGGATCACCTAATAATGTTGCTTTTACGTTTAGATGAAGTAGTTTGACTATGAAAGTTGTTACTATGAATAAATTCCCTCAGAGCGTTTGTATAAGTTTATAATTTGATGAATCCTGCGAGCTATGTTGGCCAGGGAGTGAGTTTTCGTAACGTATACGTTTCCCACCTGCGCTTTTCCATGGAAATGAGATAATAAAGTTACTTTAATGTGTTCTATAGTGAGATATGGGAGTAGTTCTTTGCAGTTGAGCTATATAAGGCTGTCATAATCCTTGAGGAGAAATCTCATAGCAGGGTATCACGTATGTTTCGTTGAATCTTAAAATACCTTATGGAATTCGTCAGTAAAATCCGTCTGTATTTGACTCGATCTATCAATAAAAAAAAAAAAAAAAACCAATAACAAAAGCACGAACCTCTTCGTTATCCTACCCGCAGGCGCAATCCAATGAATTTCACTTGCCTTTGTTGACCATGACAATTTTTTTATTCCTATATCTACAATCAGGCTTTCAAAGACAGAAATCTATTTTGGCACGATCGACTATTTGAATCTGGTTCCTACATTCGATATTTTGTAATGATGATAATAATATTATTTTTATTCTTTTTTTTTTTTTTTTGGGGGGGGGGTCTGGTTTTTAATATCTTTGCTAGAGTTGCTTTACCAAAAATATGACTTCTGTGACACGGGATCCCTTAAATCTATTGGAATATTGATCAAAAGTCATGTATATGAAGATCACATATTTTAGCGGATATAGTGGGATTTACCCTTTTACGGATGTCATTCTGTTATTCTCGGAGGAATCAATCTAAAATAAAGTCTGTAATCTGCAATAAGCCTATAATGTCCAATGAAACATTTTTTCATCGTACTATAAAATCGTGGTATACAGCTCCCCTGTTTGGATGGAGGCTACATTTCATGAAAAGACTTCTCTCTCATAAGACACACAGACTTTACTTCTCTTGTATACATAATATAGCTACATAAGAATTATGAGAATCTTTGGAATTTCCTTGATTTTATGTAAAGACTTTTATATGATGACTTCATGAAATCATGGAATGGGCAGCTTGTCTCTCTTCATGCATAAAGAAAGCACGTAGGCCTACATAATGCAGTATGAGCTGGCGATCGAAGTACAAGTTAATGGGCTCAACTTCAGAACAAAACCCCCTATTTTGCAGGGATGCCAAGTTCAAAAAATTTTTATGAGTGAGATTTTCATGACTCGGCATCTCGGCGCGCGAATGTGCGCGCGAGCGAGGGTGTAGGAGGGGTTTTTCCACCTGTGGCCTCCCACAGTAGGGAGCTTTTTCAATTTTTAGCTCTTAATGGTGCGATCAGGTGCATACTTAAGTGGCTATTTTTTACTTATTTCGAAAGACAAAAAGGAAATTTACCTTCAATTTCAACTATCACTTTAATCTTTTCAGCTATGCTCCTTATTATAGGCCCAAGTTGAAGACTTCGCCCAATGAGTGAGAAAAATGGGTGCCATGCGTGAGATCTTGAGACGGACACTAAATGCTTGAGTCTCGCGCAGAATGCGTGAGACTTGGTAGCTCTGATTTTGGTGGACAATGCTGTAGTGTAATGGAGGTGGGCAGCACTACCACACACTACCAGCGGGAGTGCGATCAGCTGGTATTCTCATTAGCTAGTAAAACTGTCTGATTGACTGCGAGTCATGAATATTCATGACCACTCTAGCGTGAACTCTTGACCCTGCTCGATCCGGAGAAAGTATTTTACTGGACTCTTTTTTCTCGGGTATCGCAGTTCTCGGCGTATCGCAATCCTCGGGTGTCACGCCCTCATACGGCTTGTCGCGTACACTGAATCACCCCTTGATACGAGTAAAAAGAGTCCAGAAGCTAGACTAACAAAAGAAGGGCACTACACGTACACACTCACGCACACACTCCCACATTGTTTGCTTTTTGGCTCTAGATCTGATTACTAAAAGGTGACTTGTACACTGAAATACACTGTACTGTACAATATCAGTACGCATTCATTGTTACATACACTTATACATGATTTTATGTGTAGGCCTACATGTACAGAAGTTGTAATGTGTACAGTTGTAGCTTGTATGGTTGTTTGTGTGTTGTGAAAATCTCATGAGTTTTATCCAGTCCTTAACATGACACACAGTAAAATATAGAGCTTCGTTCAATGTACAATGTATGTACACATAAGTCGTACCATGATGTAGACTATCCACTTGTTTACGCTTTTCATGATCTCGATCTCTCTCTAAGAAATTACTATGCATTACGGCTATAAACGTAAACAGAAGATAAGGTACATACGAGAAAGTTGTGACCTGTGTGGGACATGAAGCGGACGGAGAGGCTATTTCCATTGCATCTTGTAGAGACTCTTCTAAAGTGTTCAGTAGACCAGTGAGGTCAGGCTCCTTTTTTATCGATGGGAGATTTCTGTTTGTTAGTTCTGCTTTCCCTGTGTTATCATTTCAAAGCAAAAAATTGTTATCAATGCCATTGGGTAAAAGAGTTATCATCGTTTGAAATTCAATGGCTAGTAAATGACGCATATGGCCTTACCAGCTAAAGTACTGTAATGTATAGTTGTGTATTATTTCCAGAGAGGTACTCGCAGTAAAAGATGAGCTCATACACATCAAAGTTTTTCGTTCTGAAGAGAGCTATTGCTCCTTTATTGAAACGCCAAAGGGGCAAATAAGTTAAGTCTAACTTTACGCCCACATCCAAGGTATGTTAACGCCGAACAGGCAAAAGGTACAATGTACATAGCTGGTGTATAAAGAAGGGAGCAACTCAAGAGAGCGGTCTTTTCTCAATGACCGTCTGACAAGCTCTCTACATGAATGTCCAGTCTGCTGTTATGGCCAGCGTGCTTCTTGACACATCAGCAATTTTGGAAGAGGAGTGGGTGTGGTGCTTGGACCAATCATATGAGGGGGAAGTCATTTTTGGAGGGAAAGTTAGCTTGGGGGAAGGGTCATGTTTTAGATGGGACTGGCCTGGATGTTTGGAGCCAGTGGGGGAGCCGGATGAACCTTGAAGCTGAGTGGGTCATAATTGGTCTGAATGAGAGCACATGTTCGGGGAGAAGTCTATCCCCGCGTTCACATTGGTCCCCGCGACGCGGGGAAAGTCCCGAGCTGTGGGACTTTCTCCTCCAAAACCATAATGTGAACGCTCGCTGGGACTTGTCCCCTCGTCCCCGCGAAGCAAGTCGGGTACGGGGACAAGATTTGGAGGGGAGAGTGACCTTGGGGCGCAATTGATAGCGTCCAGCTGTGGTCATCAAATGTGCGCATGCGCTATGCCTGGATTCAAGTGGCAGAGCTCGCTCCAAGCCCCAAATTGCCCCCACAGATCGGGGACAGATGAGATACCAATGTGAACGGTCAGTCGTAAAAAAGATAAGATCTCTCGTGGCTGTCCCCGCGTCGCGGGGACCAATGTGAACGCGGGGTATGACAAGTGGTCTAATCCTTTGGGAGCTTATGATCTAAACATGATCTAAAAATTCACGGTATCAGGGAAGGTTTACAGACTGGGAGAAATTATACAAGATGGTCATTGGCGGGATGGGCTCAGGAGTACTGAGTTAGTTTTATACAGAATGTATAAAACTGAACTGAACTGAATGTAGACATTATCGAAATGTCATCACTCTTTCTCAAAAAATACATAGAGTATACAAAGAAATGTGATTCAATGACAGCAGAGAGAAAAATAATGATTAAAGTGTACCGCATGAGAGAATGCACATGGCGGGAGTCCTTGGTTTAGAGTATTATTATGTTCCCGCAGAAGGGATGTGATAGTCACATTTTCAAACTAATGTTGTAAGCTGGATTAATGATGACTCTGACAGTCTCCAGTTGACGTTGCATAGATTTTATTGAACAAATCAAACAGTCTCAGTCTGCCGATATATTGTATAAACTCCGTTACTCTGTATTATCCTCATGCGTACATCCAATGCGCCAGGATAACTAGACTCTATACAGAATAACAAATATAGTCGAACTTTTGACTATTCGACATCAAAGAGCTCGCAGAGACTATGTCCACGTCCATTTGTCTCACAAGCCAAAGTCAAAGTCAAAGTCTAGAATCAATTAAATCTGTGTCATCTTATCCCATAAAAATAAAAGTTGCGTTGTGCCCATGCCAACGATGCCAACCACACGCAAGCTGCGTCATTGGCATGGTCACAACGCGCCCTAACGCAGTGACGCAACAATAACAGACCGCATATTTCCATTTACCACAAACTTCCCCGCGATTATATAACACAACCATGGGTTATATAATCCCAATTACATCATATCATTTTCATAACATTGTACATAATAATACATAACAAAAAATTCCCCGCTCTTCATGTCAAATCATCACACTTTACAGCAATTCCATATAAGAGCGGATTAACAGCAGATATTACAAAAATATATTTCAGGAAAGCGTGCTTTCCCGCTTTTCCAGTCAAAATATACAAACGTTGAAATACTACAAATTGAACTGTATATGAAATCTGCCAAGAGCTGAAACTCTTGAACCTTCCAAATTTACAGTAAATCATACAAACTCATATTTGATACATGGCATAAACGTTCTGGGCCAAGAAAATAACACATCAATATGTTACAATTTTCTTCAGTTCCGCTTCAATGTATAAAGCTCAGTTGTTCCACATTGTCAGTTAGGTACAGATTCTCTGAGAAAATGGTCCATATAAGCCCAGAATAACGTCAAACGTGCCGTAACAGAACATGTTCTGCGTCGTATAAAACCATACATTAATGTCTGTAGTAATTAAGATTTATATCGAGGCACAACATAGACAAGTCTCTTAATACATTATGCAAATTGTATATACAACAACACGACAACTTCCCCGCGATTATATCATACGACCCGTATGATAATAATCTATTTTCTAAAAGTATAATTTCTCAATTACTCAATATAACACATATCAAGAAATGCAACAATTAAAACAAAGTGAAGTCACGGAATGTTAGAATTCACTACTAACAAAACGAGCTTCCCCGCTTTAGCAAGCATATAATAATAAAGGTAACTTCCCCGCTTTATGTGTTATATCGTCACAGTCAACAATTTGCTCATTGACAAAACTTCACACAAATTAAGGGATCATTCAAAGCATGAATTTTCGACCAACTATTCTCATTATATCCACACAGTTTCCGAGTCCTGTCAGAGATGCTATATTTCCAAGCATCTAATTTAGTATCAATGGAGAGGCAACGAGAGCGCTCGAGGAATGAGAGGATAATCCATGTGTAAGGCCTAGGCAATTATCACTTCAAGGAAGGATAACACGGAATAAATTGGCTCCCAAACCTCTCTCGTTTAAAGAGAATAGTTACGTTCAGACGGTAGCCCTTAACCTCGAAGTTAGGAAACTTCGAGGTTAGAGCTTGTAGTTAGGGTCCGTGAAGACGCACTCGTAGTTAGCAAACCTCGAGGTTTGCTCGATGTTTCGAGCCACGAGAAATCTTATGGTTAGCGCTCTAACCACGAGCCGCGGGGGGTCCCCACTCGTAGTTAAGCACCGTGTGGACACAAAAAACAACGAACTCGAAGTTAAGAGTGACCTCGCCGTAAACTCCAGCCCCCACAATTTCCCTCTGCTTCCGGGTCAACCTCCCAAACGTACACCACAAATACACTACACGTGAAAAACCTATGACGCACGACACAACAACATCATCTTTTCTTCCCATGCGCTTGATCTCTGAAACTGAACACGTCGAACTTGCTACTGTATTCTATATTCTTCTCCGACGCTAAAAAAAAAAAATGTTTTCGACGAATATCTTCATAAAGGCATAAAGTCATCAGTGCAGTGCTATCTCTGCATACCATGACAGAGAACAAGAGTACCTGTAAGCGAGTCCGACAGGGTTGGACTAAAGAATAAATAGACATCTTGTTAGCAGTGTGGGCTGAAACTTCCAGTTTAGTGGTTTTAACATCGAGTGGGACCCACTCGTAGTTACGGGGGGGGGGGGGGGGGCAGAAGTTTTACCTCGAGGTTTCGTAACCTCATGGTAAAGATTCGTCGTGTGGACACACGTCGTAGTTAGGGGGCAAGAGCTAAACCTCGAGGTTTCCTAACCTCGAGGTTAGGGCCTGCCGTCTGAATGTAACTAATTTCTCCGCATTGATAACTATAATGAAGTAAGCGAAAAAAAACAGGCACTTTCAAGCCTGCATAAAATGTGGAATTGTGTAAAATCAAAACTGTCAAATGCCTGACATTTGACAATTTACACACAAGACATAGACGCTTAAGACAAGTAAATTCAAACTTGTAATCTCATTATATTTGACAGTGAACTTGAAAAAACGGAATGAGGACACCTTGAACACAAATAAAAAAACAGTTCAAATTTCTTACACGAATTTTTTTTACATGTTGTAGCTTTAGACTTATAAAGCATAACACAACTTCAATTCAACTGAATGGTCTATATACACATCGCATGGTTACAGCAATTCATGGTTGCTATGGTAACTTTACAACATACAAATTAATGTATGTCTGCTTTAGACTTATAAAGCACAACACAACTTTAACTTTACAACATGTGTTCATTTTAGACTTATAAAACACAACACAGCTATTAACATTTTCAATTCAAATTGTTATGGTAACATGCCAATAAGATAATGATTACTAGGTCAATTAACCTATGTATATAACCGTACTTTCGTGGTGTTCCTGTCACTGGGATAATTTTGTCCATCAAAATCTGTCTTGTTAAGTCCGCGGTGTCAGAGTAGAGTCCGACATTCCACCAAAATCGTACTTCTTTGGCGTTACTGTCACTGTTAGTTGGTACCTTAGCAAATGAAGTTAGCACCTGTAATTGCCCGTTTTTAAACCACCCTCGGTGTAGGGTCATGTTGTTGTCAGCGGGCGCGGTCATTAGCAGGTCAAACTGTCGTTCTAGGATAGTTGGTTGGAGTGGGGAGGGGGCTGCTATGCCATTGTTGGGAGTGAGGGAGTTAACGTAGTCTGTGTTTTGGATTGGATGTGTGGTTTGAGTACACATGACATGATTTGCAGTGCACTCGGGCGGAGTGTTGTCATGTTCGTCAATGTAGTGCACTGATGGGGTGTCAGGGTTTTTGTCATCTGTGGGAGTCGTTGATTTGCCAAGGGCCGCTTGTAGTCGTTGGAGGTGGGTTACCGGTTTTCGGTCGTCCGATATTCTCATGAAACAGGGCTTCAACCTGTTGAAATTGAAGACGTCTCTCAAGATTTCGCCTTTGAGAGTGGCTAGAATGTCGTGTGTCCTATCGAGGACTTCATGAACAACCAGGGGTCCAACCCATTCAGCTGCAATCTTTCTGGAGTTTGCAGTGAGTGAGGAGGAGGTCGGCTTGTACAAGTACACTAGTTTCCCTATTGAATGAATTGGAGTGCGACTTAGCCGATTTGTGATGCCTACGTTCTGTTTTGCCTGCGTCTTTCGCTGTAGAGAGAGCATCGTGCATCCGATTTGGTCAAATTTCCGCTTGAGGTGGGAAACGTACTCGCCATATGTCTGGGTCAGACCAGACATTGGGTCAAAGGTCAAGTTCGTCATGGGTGGGGGGTCTCGGCCGAAAACAAGTTGGTAAGGGCAGTGGTCACCTAGGTGAGGGGACGAGAATGAATTGTAGGCATAGCAGGTCGTTGGAATGTACTGAACCCAGTCTGTCCCAAATTGGTTCAAGTTCACCTTTAGGAAGTTAGAGAGAGTCCGTATGTGTCGTTCAAGTTGTAAACTGCCGTGATTGGCTACGCTTATTACCTTTCTGTCGATGTTTAGGGTGTTACATAGTGTAGTCAGTAGTTTGCCTGTCAGTGAAGCCGCTGCGTCAGTCACAGTGCAAGAAGGGGGTCTGAAGATGCAGATAACCTTTTGTATCAGTGCCTCACAAATTGTCTCTGCATCAAGAGCGCGAAGTGGGGCACAGATGACAAAGCGCATTATCTCATCGCAAATTACCAACAAATGTCGAAAACCTGTTGCCGAAATAGGCATGGTCTTGAAGTCGAGACTAATTCTGTCAAAGGGGCGATAGGAGTCTGGGACACGGGTGTGAAATGGGCGTATCTTGTCGGGTTTGCCACGAAACTGTTGGCATCTCAGGCAAGCCTTGACATAGTTTTTGAACTCGTCGTATAGTCAAATAAGTGCGTATTGTCCCTTGGTGGTTGCTAAGTAGATTGTCATGGTATTGTGAGATAATAATGTCAGTCAAAGTCTCTGGTATAGCAAGTTGTAGTCTAAAGTCGTCATTTTTGCCAAAGAAAAGGCGGAACAATATATGCCATCACATAGTATGTATTCTTCAGCTTTCAGCTGGATTGTTCTTGCTGCCTTCTTGTCACTCGGCAAAATGTCATGGGCCAGAAAGTCGTAAATCGGTTTGAAAAAAGGTGAAGTTTGTTGTTCTGTCACCAGTCTTCTCATGTCAGATAGGCAGGTTGTAGTCACGAATGACCTTCTTCTTGATTAGGTCCAGTATATTGTCGATGTCATGTTGTTTTGGGATGTGCGGAGCAACAATGTGCTTAACTTTTGTGGTCAGTGGTGTTGGTGTTCTAAGCAAGTTCGCTGGTACGTCCCTATAGTTCTGAGTGCATGGTGACTCATTCTGTTTATCTACCAGTCTGGGCTCGGCTTGATGAGGAGCAACAGGTGGTGGTCTGTCTGATGCCCTGTGAGGCTTGCAATGGTCGCGTGCAGTGTAGCGTGTAGTGATTGGGGGCAGATCAGGGGGTGTGTCCCCTGCTGGCCTCTGATTGGCTGATGGCTCGTGTCGTGATGCAATGTCATGTTGTGAAGTAGTCCTGTCATGTACTGGTGTGGAAAGTGGGTCAGGACAGGGGGGTGGGTCAGGGGGTGGGGTGAGGTCAGTACGTGTAGTACCTGTGCTGTTGTCATGGCTGTGGTTGTTAGTGTTGGGGTTATCAGGATAAAGACTGGGTATCGAAACACCCATCTTCTTGGCATAGGAGCGTGTCATTGGTCGTTCTACGGGTTGCACAGGGTTGAGATGTGCAAGTTCTTTTGTTCATCTAAGCTGAATGAAATCGGTACAACTTGATCGATTTCTGCATGCTTGTCGCTCGGCACGCGGGAGAGAAAATCTGCTAGGACAAGTTCAGTGCCCTTTTTGTATGCAATCTGAAAGGAGTACTCTGATAATTTCAAGATGAGTTTTTAAAGGCGTGTAGTGGGTGGTTCATCTTTGGATTTCAGAATCTGAACAATTCGTCGGTCGCATTACGAACCGGCGAATGTTCGAATTTGGGTCAATTTGTCAAAATTCACTTTTTTCCATTTTTTGAATGTCCATACCAAACTCTATCTATCCCCAAAATATCAAATCGCAAAATTCACGAAAACATGTATTTTTGGTAGTGACGAATTTTCAAAATGTCCAAATGCTGCAATTTGTGACATTACGAACCGGCAAATGTTCGTATACGCCGGTTCGTAAAATCCCTGTTCAGACGGAACACACGTGAGGTATGGGGGGCGAATCGAGGAGCTTGCGAGGCCGCGAGCGAGGGCTCGTCATCACCATCAGTCCCATGCACTCGGAATTGTGCTGGTATGTAACTACTAGGTGCATTTTGTTGCTCATTTGTTATTTAATCTTCTGTTTAAAAACAAAAGTAATGATAATCGGGGCAGGTTAATGTGTAATCATAAAATATTACATCAGAGAAGTAGAATTGCTCGACATTATCATGTAAAAGTAGCTTTCCTGTGTATTTCATTTCCTTGTAGTTGTAGATCCTACACAGTCGTACACCTAGCCACCATTTTTGTCGAAGGTGGTCCTTGATTATTCTTGGTCAGAGATAAAGCAACCCTCCCATACAACCCGGATGCATTGTTTTTTAAACTAAAGCATAGTAGAATCTATAAACTGAAAAAAAAAATATCGTGTAGCAATTGCAAATACCCAGGTAGAACTGAAAATAGGCCCAAAGTAATAAATGATTATCATTGTTTTCAAAGATTCATGTTGTTGCATTAAAAAAAAAAATAGTATTTAGGCCCTAAGTAAGAATGAAATTGCATGATGAGACTGTTTAGCGTCAGTGTTAAGTCAGTTATAGTTACATATAGCTTCCTTAAGCATGCAAGAATAGCTGCTCTGGCCTTTACTGTCTAACTAAAATCCTGCATAAACAGTAAATTTATAGGCTAGATCGAGGTTGTATTCACTGGTATGTTACTTATTTTGATTACCGGGACAGATATCAATAAACTTTCAGAAAAATTAAACGAAGTTAATTACCGGTACCGGTACTCACAGTTTTTTTTAACACTCATGTACAAGTATAAGCCTATATCCGGGGATTTTTATTCTATATAAGTTACCGCGGTACCGGTATCCTATTTGTGCCCTGATAACACTGACATGATTTACCTTATTTATATCTTGGGGATAATTCTAGGAGCAGCAGGCCACTACAAGCAGGAGCCGAGTCCCCACAAACAAAGGCAGCACCGCTATCATTACAACTGTAGCAGCTAGCATCCCAGGAACATCAGCAGCACCTCTCGGCGCAGGAGCAGCATTAGCAGAGCCTGTAAAGTGCAACTGTAGCAGCTGAACTTCTCCATACAATTGTAGTCGCGAAGCCTCTATGTACTACAGTAGGCCTACCGACAGTACTATTGCAACAGAGCGTCTACGTATGCTACTGTAAAACTCTATACATTTGTAGCAGCATGATCCTAACTTTCAACTGTAGCAGCTGAGCCTTTCAGACTGTAGCAGCAGAGCCTCTACGTACAACCGCAGAGAGTAGTGGTGATGAGGATGTTTTTCCTTCTGCCTATAATGGTAAGTTTGATTCGTAACAAGTGATTATGGTACCGGTACTTGTGGACCATAAAGTGTACCGGGAACCAGGTATTCACAAACATTTCTCAGTTTACGGTGAATGGAATAGGTCATTTATTACTTTCAGTGGAATAGATGATTGAACAATACCATGTCATTTGACAGAAATCACTGTTTTGATATCTGGAATGTACTAGGTAATGTAGTCATACCTTTTCTGTAATGTCGATCTTATCTAACTCTACTGTCAAGTATCTTATGCAGATATTAACCTGGTGAGGACAGGCTCATGTTGATATTACAAGCTCTTCCCTAGGCACCTGCTTGAGCATACTTGGGGGAAGTTTCTAATGGCCTTACTGTAATTATTTCATACATGTATATCAATGTTGACTGCTACTCAATGTATTAAAAGAGAAAAAAGCAAGCACTAACACTTCTGTGTATAAGATTGTTAGGTTTTTATGTGAAAGACATCACATTTCTAATCAAAGAATGTGTAGCAGTTATCATTATTTACCTTTGCCAACCCCAAGGTGTAAAAGCTCGACCAATAGCACCTGAATTACTATGCCCTTCAGAGATCAGCAGACTTTGATGACAATTTTTTTTGCATTTCAAATAGGTATGCTGGCTGTAGCTATTTTCATTTTGTCTCACAAAATGTCATAGGTGATTGCCTGTAAAGAATTTCCTTATGTTACTTTGTTTTTTCTTCTGAAATTGTGCTTTAGCTGTAAGAAATACTCTTCTTCACATTTTTCAAACCTGCAGGTACTTGTAATGTTTTATCACATAGTGTATGACACAACTGTCAAATTTCTCACTGAAATTGTCCATACAGTTTTGTGTGTTTTTGAACCACCGTAGGCATAGGTGTTCTTGTCAAGTGGAAGAGGGATGGTTCTATGAATCCTGTCAGCTCAAGTGACCTCTATCATGCTCAACGGACCAAACCGAAACAAGGTTCCTGCGTACATATGAGAAGTGAAAATGGCTGGTGGAAAGGGAGGGTGCTTCAAGTCTTCAACATGCCCATGGATGGACGTAGGATGTCAGATGACGAGGGCATTCCTCTTTCTGCCTGAGGTAATTTGAATACATAGTTATTGATTTGTTCTACATCAATAAGTTTATCAAGATATATTATGTCTTTTTTCATGTTAAAATGATGTAGAGATTTTTATGCATAGTATCATGTAGGTACAATGTACTTTCATTGCATTACCATTTCAATATAAATGTTCAATTCTGTGTAATGAATAAAACAAATGTCGTAATTGCAGTTTGTAATGACTGTAGGATGCTGAAGACTGTTAGTTTTCCACTTCCTTTCTTTAAAAGTCTGATATTGATTATTACTTACAATTTATTATGTCAACGTCTCTTCTCAGTCCCAAAACAAAATCAATTACTGATAATTTGCTTTATGTGCATGTAATACACTGTAGATTCTAGTGTCCATGATAGATGTTTGCAAGTATATCTAGTATAAATCTTGTTGATTCTACCCACAGGATGGTCACATAATTTTTTTCATTGATGCATTGTTTACAACTTCCCCAGCAGTATCGTTACTTGCGACAGCAGTAGCAGAGCCTCAACGTAGATTTGCGACAGCTGAATCCCCAGAAACATCAGCAGCACCGCTTGAAGCAGCAGCAGCAGCAGCAGCAGCAGCAGCGGAGCCTGTACATACAGCCCTAGCAGCTGAGCCTCTAAGTACGACAACAGTGGTAGAGCCTCTACTTACAACTGTAGCAACTGAGCCTCTACTTACCACTGTAGCAGCAGAGCCTCTACTTGCAACTTTAGCATCTGCACTTTCAGGAACATTAGCAACACTGCTAGAAGCAGCAGCAGCAACAGAAGCAGAGCCTCTACAAACAACTGTGGTGTCCGCATTCTAAGAAACAACGCAGCAATGTTACCTTTGAAACTGAAGGTAATTCAACTGGAGTTGAGAAGTTCAGGGCATTGTATAACTGTTGTTTGTATTTCTTGCATTATCTGTCTGTGTGGTGCAAATTCCTAAAAAAGCAATTATGAGCCAAAACTTAATTTTCCAATAACAAATGTAAAATAATTTAAACATGTGATAAATACTTTGATTATCTTTTTTTTTTTCTTTTATCCTTCACTCTTGTAAGAAAAAGTTTGTGGCAGGCAACCTGTAAAATTTAAAGAAAATAGTTTGTCTTCTGCAAACAATAGTTTAAAAAAAAACAGTAAATGAAGTAACAATTATTCAACCAGACTTGGCAGTTTCATCAAATTATGTATTTGTTTTCCTTGCATTAGGTGTACCTGATTTCAATTTGAAAGCAGACTAAGTCCTCCACTCTTATTTCAGATTACAAAGAATACTGAACCTTGCTGGATGATGGAAAACTGTTAAATCTCGAGAAAGCAGTGTCCCTGTCAGACATTGAAGAACCGATTTTGATGGTAACCGGACACAGGAAAGCAATAGAAAACTGTTTGTGAAGTGTAATGGAAGTACAGCATATTCATATTATGCTGTATGTATTCTATACTGCCCTTTATCTAGTCTTGTTGGTATACATCTGGTTGTATTTACATTATTATATGTAGTGCACTAACTGTTGACCAACTTTCCTAAAATAAAGACCATTTAGGCAAACTATTGTACATGTTTCTTGTAAGGAAAGGAAAGGGAATTATTGGTGAATTTCTTGCTCATAGTGCCTTGTACAAATATAGACTTGATGCATGATCGAGTTTGTAATACTTTCTGGTAATTATTTTATCTTCAGTGTTACATATTTACTACATGCTTTCAATAATTTCAACACAGTTTCACACAAATCGACCAATTTTTATCACTTCGGGAGGACCTTATTCAAATATAAAAGAAACAATAGAAATAAAGTGTAGTGTTCCAGTATGTATTCCATTTATTGTCTCTTCATTGCAAATTTGGAAACTACTGCCATTGAGGCTTTTGAGGGAGTGGAAGATAGATGTCAGTGCAAAGCCAGAAGATTTTCATGTGGAAGAATATGTAGGTACTGACATCAGTTCTATTCCTGATAGATCTTCAGTTGTCATGAAAAAATTAATGGAATCTAAAACAGAATTGTCAAAAAAAAAGCTGAACAGTGGGGAAGCCTACAAAAAGTCAGAAATATTTGTAGATGGTAGAACACATTTTAACCATCAAAGATGTGATTTAACACGTAACCATATCAATCTTTTGGCTATGATTGCCTCAGTGAAAATGGCAGAATGTCTATCAGACAATATTATCATGCCTTGAAAATTCTGGTCCTAGAAAGAGAATGGCTAGCCAGACATGTTATTAACATGTTGTCATATTGTCCCCCATCCTAAGGACAGCAAAAAGAGACAAATGACGTACACTACTCTCCTCCCAGCAGTCCAGTAGTTGGCAGACTGTTAAAGTTTGTAGACTCGTGTTTATAAACACATTGGGTGTCACTTTCATTAATTCAACCCTGGGCAAAATTACCTTGTGAAGTGTGAGGAGAATGGTACACTTGATCATGTTATTGCACTATTTGTGACTAACACGCGTACTACTGTAATACATTAAAGTCAAGGAAATGCAGAACTTCTCACCAATTTACAGGTCAGATTACCTCGTGAAGTGTTGGGAGAATTTTGTATTTTGTACATGTTATTGCACCACTTTTATAGTGGTCAGAACACAATTCTGAAATGCAACAAATGCCTAACTTCTCATTCCAAGTGAGATTACATAGTGAAGTATCATGGAGAATGTCACATTTATTTTGTATCAATTGTAATTTAATGTATTGTAATAATAGTGTGCAATGTAATTATTGTGAGCTGTCGAAAATGCAAAAAAAAAAAAGAAAAATCACTCTCTGAATTTACAGGTTATATCTGGAAGTTTGAGGAGAATGCTTTGTTTTGTAGTTACTGTATGTAATTATGAACACACATGTGGAATGGTGCATTTTGAATTAATAAAATGCAGAATTCTTCAAAAACTTGGGGACTGGTGAATAGAAAAAAAAAAGAACAAAAAAAAAAAGAGGAGTGAGAGAGACACAGATACCTAGAATTGGGAGAACAAGGTGATTATGACTGCTTTGTAAGAGGGTATGTGTTTGTGTGTGTTTGTTCGAGTGTGTGTACTGGTATATGCATGTATAGTGTGTGTTTGTGTATGTTTGTGTTTGCATGGGTGTAATTATATTCTCTCAATGATGAATTTACACTTTTTTATAGACAGTGACTACCAGGCGCACTTTAAGTACTCATCCAGTAGTCAATAAAAACCCATTGCACAGTTTGATAACATTACTGGCATCAACAATTAATGTGTCAGAAAGTAGGTTGTGTGTGTGGGTTCGAGTGTGTTTACTGGTATATGTGCGTGTATATGTGTTTGTGTATGTTTGTGTTTGTATGGGTGTAATTATATTCTCTCAATACTGATAATGACTTAACACTTGTAATATTTATAGATAGTGAGTGACTACCAGGCACGCTTTAATAGAACGGTACTCGTCCAATCAAAAACCCATTGCACAGTTTGATAACATTACTCGCATCAACAATTAATGTGTAAAAGTACAGGTAGGTTGTATAGTTTGAGAAAATAACTGTGGTGTTTGTTACACTTTCCTAATATCCATGATTATGATACAACTAACATGAATGAACATGAATGAACATGAATGAATCACAATCCCACTACCTAGAGCGGCGAATGTATACATTACACTGTGCGCGTACCACCTAAGCGTGTGGAATGTGTGATGATACGCGCCATTTTATGTTACATTTGCCGGTTCGTAATGCGCACTCGCTACGTCCACACGTATTGAGCATGGGCTTTACGAACCGGCAAATGTATACATTTGCCGGTTCGTAATGCCCTCTCTTTAGTACGCGATGTACGTAAAACGCTGAAATGGGGGGTTTTACGAACCGGCAAACGCACTTTGCATCACTACCACAGAGCCCCAGGTGCAGCTACAAAATAATATTTAGTATCAGACAAAGCAGAAAATTCCGCTTTCATCACTCTCTTAATATCATCATCAATGTGCGGTTATAAGACACGTTTTTATACGTTTAAAGAAGTCCCGATTCTTTAAACGCGATTATCTCGTAATCATGTTTCCGCGCAAATTCGAACATTCGCCGGTTCGTAATGCGACCGACGAATTGCACTGTGATCTACACAAGCATTAAATTCACAGCCTCGCAACAAATGTTTGAATGCAGTTACATTGATCAAAAGACCAAATAACTCTAATTCTGTCACGCTGTATCTCTGGCATGCACTAGGGAGTACCTTAGAATAATAACCAATTACTCTTTCCCGTCCGTTGATAACCTGAGTTAAGTAGGATCCAGTCGCAGTCCGTGACGTGTCGCTGTAGAGCGTGAAACGACCAGTATTTGTAGGCATGTGTAGTACAGGGGGTTTCGTCATAAGGTCTTTGATGGTGTTAGAGGCCTGTTCATGTTCATCGGTCCATTTGAATTTCCTACTTTTTCGTGTAAGCTGGTGCAGTGGTTTTAGTGTAGATTGAATGTTTGGGAAGAATCCCGCCACATAATTTACAGCTCCTATTAACCGTCGCACTTGTCTTGGTGTCTTAGGTCTAGGCATTTTGTGTATGGATGCGCATCTATCGTTGAGCGGTTGAAAACATGCTTCGCTGTCCGAGTTAACAGTAATTCTATGTCCCATGTAGTTTACGTCATTAGTGAAGAGTTTACACTTCTTCGGGCTGATCTTTAGTCCATTGTCTGAGAGGGCCTTTAATACTTGAGTCAGGTGGAGTTTATGGGAGCTTCGCATTGTAGCATTCAGGATCATGACAGATTTAGTATCGCGGGTAAATATCAAGTTAAAATCCAAAAATTTCTTCAATTTGAAGACTTACCATTTAAGTTGAAGTATTGAAAACAGGCTTCGGGCAACGTTTGGTTTTGCCAATAGTCCCTTTCTGTTCGAATTGATGACTGAATGTGACTCGGTCGAGAGGACCTTGGGAGAGCTACACTGAATTGACAGCCAACGCATGCGCACACAAACATCTTATCCGTTCGTGGATTTGAAATTTGTTTGCATGTGATGTGTGCGTATGCGGTGGCCGTAGTAATCAGTGTATGTAGCTCTCCCAAGGTCCTCTCGACAGAGTCACATTCAGTCATCAATTCGAACAGAAAGGGACTATTGGCAGAACCAAACGTTGCTCGAAGCCTGTTTTCAAGACTTCAACTTAATTGGTAAGTCTTCAAATTGAAGATTTTTTTTGATTTCAAGTTGATATTTGCCCGCGATACTAAATCTGTCATGATCCTGAATGCTACAATGCGAAGCTCCATTACGCTATGCGTATGGGGCTGCTGGTCGCAGTTAATTGCATGATTACTAAGAAATGAGAGCACTTTGGGGCGAGTAAGTCTCACAGTGTTAGTTATTTGAAAGGTACTTTAACCCTATCTCTGTCACGGGCCGATTAAATCGGCCCAAAAACTGCAATAGAAATGCTTCGGCTGATATTATCGGCCCTATTTTGATTGACAGATTACTTCAAAGGCTATGACACTACCACTCTATAAACTCATTTGTGATTGGCTGACAGTGTAAGGAAACGATTTCCAGCGTGAAAAAAGCTTCCCCACCTTTAACCAATCAGGACAGCTTTCTCAAAGTCCAAGAAATTGTGGTGGCCCCGCCCATGTTCATTTGCATTCAGACTGCATTGTTTTGTGTACAGTTGTGCCATGTGTGGAGAACTTACACGAATCTGTATATGTGGGACTGTAATAGAGATCGCCGCGAGCGATGAAAAGATCGTACACGTGGGTCAATTTTCATCTATTTTATCTAAGTCAAAATACAGGGGAAACTCGGTATAATGAACACTGCTATAACGAGATATCGGTTATAACGAGGAAATTTTCTCGGTCCCAAATTTCCTTCCACACAAGTCTATGTAAAATGCTACTCTTATAGCGAGATCGGCTATAACGAAATAACTGCTATAACGAGATAAATTTTGTGACTTCCAAACAAAGAAAACCATAGTAAATCAAACCTGCTATAGCGAGGTAAAGCAAAATGCCTTCGGTAAAGCTTTACTTCGCCTGTGCTATCATCTTCCGAGATTGTAAAGCTTGATGCGCCAAAAACTGTCTTGTACACACATAATCATTTTCTTCAGTGCACTCCAGCTAGCACTGCATGTTGTACGTGTGAAGTGTGTGTGTGCACGCACACTGATACATGCAGAAAATGTGGTGGGACGGCCATATGTATACATGACATCATCATGACGTTTAGCAGGTGTGAGGCAATCTGATGCTGTGATTGGCCTTCTACTTAGGGAATTCCCCGTCTTCACACACACACGCAGTCATGATGTACATACAGAATGTGTCACAAACACACACAGCATTGTGCAGACCATATTCAAGCTTTCCACACAACACACACCCATACGATAACCACATACCAATCCACAAACGATCTTGATACAATCGCAAGCTATATAAATTTACAAATTCAAACATCTACAATTAATAAGAAACACATTCTTGATGTTGGATTTCCTTGGCGAAAAACATCTTCTTACCCATAAAGGTGAGTAATTCCCTCACACACAATATCAAGTTATCAGTATTGATTGAAATATGATGGGTAGTCCCACATGTGCAAATTAATGTCTTTATTTTATGCCTTCTTTTATGCCTACTGATATAACGAGATATCGGCTATAACGAGGAAAATGACTCGGTCCCGACCATCTCGTTATATCGAGTTTCCACTGTAGTAAAACATGAAGTGAAAACATTCAGATTAGGGATTTCAACATCTCTGAATTCTGTGAAGGGGTATAGTTTCAGTAATATCGGCCTCATAAATGATATGCAGAATAGATGAACACTGCACATTCGGTGCAGCAGTTGCAACTGTTTACTCAGCACTAACAGCAGTGCAATGGGTCTCTAGTTAGCCGGGGCCAGCGGGGCAGGTGTAGGGAGCAAAAGGGTTGCAGTAGCTTCCTGCTGGCGGCCTGAAGCTGTACAGTCTTGATGTTGGGGTATGTTTGACTGTTTATTATTATTACATGATGAAACCGTCACTATGCGAAACTTCAGTTCAATGCAGGTTTATCATAAAGAAAATGACTGCTGTGATAGTTAATTCTGTTTCAATAAGGAAAGTGCAGAAAGTCATAGACTAGCATAGATGATCAACTGGAAGGCATGGACACTCCAACGTCTGAATATTTTCCATAACATTTTTTATCCTTAGGTTATCTTATCATTATGGCATTATTATAGGACAAGATTAATATAAATTTGAAAGAAAAAAGCACAATTCAATTTATATTTTCAGCTTGACAAGATACAAACACGAATTGTCTACTTTCAGGCCAACATCAGTCACAAAATCAGAAATTACACAAAATGTGTGAAATCTAGGTTGTAATTGCCACAGACTTTTGTTCATAAAATGAAAAGTACTGATGCTACTGATGAAAAAATCATACCATCTGAAAGCTGAATAAATTTTCTACAACATCTATGAGACCTTTTTTGTGATGCAAGCTCATGTTGTATGGAAAAATGAGGTGGTAACATGTAGAAATAAGTCTGCATTGATAATTATGTGACATAAGAGGGCGTCCTACTTAAAATTGAAGTGCGCCCTCACTCAGATTATTATGGAAAATGAAAGTGGGCAAGTCCAAGATATCGCGCACCTTACGTATGGGACATTCAGAGATTTCAAACCTCTGAAAAGTAATGAAGGAGCACTTGGATTTTATTGTTTATCATCAGGAGGACTGGTATCCCTGAGAAGAATATTGTGTTTAAGTTTGATGTCATTTGGCCTTGGGTTAATGGTTTTATTAAGAAAAATATGCCAACTTACGTATGGGACCAGAGAAAAACTGGATTTTTCAAAATAAAGTTTGAACTGAAAATTCTCTGAAAGTACCTTACTGATCAAATTCTGTTTGGAAGTAAAGAAAGGTACAATACTGAAGTATCTTTCAGCAAAGTTTCACTGCAAAAGAATAAAGCATATTTTCATGAAGTTGGTTTAATTAACGAAAGTACACCTTACGTATGGGACATGGCTCAACTTACGTATGGGACATTTGTCTTTAGTGCACAAATGCATTCATGGGAATGACTTTAAATTTCCCCATAGTGTCATATTCAGTTCCACAAATCATACTACAACATGTAACAAATGAAATAGACTTCTAAGTGGGTACTTTCCCGGTTCAGGTACCTAGCAAAAGCTAAAATAAAACAACTAAAAGTAATTACCAATTTACAATTAACTGTTTTAGTTTGGATTCCGTCATGCATTAACACTGTCCTCATGATGTCTACACATACAGATATAGTATATTGACACTCTATTTCTAGCCCATTTGTAATTACTCTAGTCAATATTTTTTCATCAAATGAAAAAAGAAATGAGCGAATTCTAGCTTGTGACCTTGATATAGCATACATGCACATGTACAATAACTAATTTGTAGTCTTGATAATTTCAACTTAAGAATCAAATGTCATGTACAATGTAATTTGCAAATACAGTTTGAAGTGGGTACTTTCAGTAGCTCTAGGCTTACCTTGCAAGTTGTCTAAGTTTTTATAAAGCTTTATAATTGTTTGAAATGCAGCACAAAACACAACAACAAGAAGAGTACTTCATTTTGCTCTGTAATCATCATGTTTTGCCATACTAGATGTGAATTTTAGCTGAACTGCAAAATCAATCAAATTTTAATGAAAGGTTTTAGATTTTAAGGAGATAGAAGAATGTATGTACCAATGCTGTTTTTGTTTTTTTTTTCAAATTGCTTGGCTTCGTGTCTATGAAACCAAAGACGACAAAATCTGTGTTACTTTGTACATACATACATGCTTGTGTAGTGATACAGGAAGATTATCATTTGCACATTCAAATCTAGATTTGAAACACTTAACTCACTGATCTGCAAATTACAATTTTGAATAAATTCTAATAACCTCATTTGATCATACACTACCAGATTGCAATGTATGTTGATAATTGTGTAGATGTGGGGTACAAAGTAAGTATGAGTTGATGAAGGTGTCTCAGAGCACATCTGTCTCTTCAAACACAAAATAGAAAAGAAAATTGAATTCCCTATTTGTTTGTGTAATTTGTGTTTTTAGCACTCCAACCACAGAACCAGAATTGATATTGTGGTTTATAGCAAATGTAAACTATAGTCTTCATTTTATAGGATTTTCAGAAATCATGTTCATGACCTTGTTAAGTCATGACATATTCTGAGGGTGAGCAGTTGAAATATTAACAATCATATCAAAATAAAAAGTATTCTAATAGGGTTTTTCCTTTGCTATCAACTCTAGTAATGACAAAGTTATCTGCTCACACCTTAAGTGATTTTTCTTTTCAGTAAGACCTATAATGTTGTCATTGATGCGCGCCATAAGCACAATTGTTTTGATTTCGCTTTTGAGGCTGTACAACCTGTGGTACATGCTGAACAGTGTACTGCACCTAAAATGACACTCAGAGAATCCCATTCTTGGACAAAGTCATTTTGTAGAGAGGTAAAGTTGAAAATGATAACTGAATTAAGAAAATGTCCAATATCAAAATGTTAACGGGGAATGTTAATTTAAGACCAGCTGCACAGCTTGTAATGAAAATAAGAAAATACGAGTATAAATGAATATTCTTTATTTTCCTTTCTTAATCATAGAATGACTCCATAATGCTGTTCTTACACTCTCCCTGAGGTCAACTGAGTAGGAGAGGCAGATATATAGACATATCCTTCAGAGTAGGTGCAAAGATAACCATTAACCAAACAAATGTAAGGACATATAGCATCCATGTCAAAAGGCGGTTTTCCCATTCACTTTGCATGTAATGTCCCATACGTAAGCAAACTTTAATTAGTTATAAGATGAAGGACTAATTAAATTTCCTCATTTAGTTTTGCTAATCTGGAGTTGAAATAATAAATTAGAACTTCCTAAAGTATGATTGGTCAATGTTACAAATCTTCAGAAAAAACTTAAAAAAACATACTCAAATCCTTATGTATGGGACACTATGTTCTGGGAAAGTGCATAATTTGCATAATTAATGTGCTGACCTTGTCTTACCAATTGCAGATTATACTAACTCATACAGGGGTCATGTCCATAAAGGAACTAGGTCAATGACCAACTGATTTTAGATGAATATTTATAATTTGTCCCATACGTAAGGTTTGTTTTTGATTTATGCAAATCAAGGCCATATTTCTTGCATAAATTTGCATAATTAAATATTTTCTTTGCTGGAAATATATAATTTAACTCTTTGGCTACAACATGATATCAATAACTTTTTGATAAAATCAAGATGAATTTTGAGCATCTGAGGGGACATTATCTTGGACTTGCCCAAGTTTAGACCATAAGCTTTCAAATGATGTATAACATGACACATTTATGTCAATAATAATAATCAGAAATGGCCATCAACAATCTTGTGTCTGTGCACTGCAAAATGTCTGAGCAGTCTGGCTACGGCGTATGTGACAGATATAGGGTTGACCTGAAACACGGAAATTCAGGGAAACTTTTGAGGTACCAAAACTTTTTATTATCTTTAAACTACATTCATATCTGCTGTGGTCATCCCTATGTCGAGTCCTACTAGCGCTGCGGCTGGTACTGCGGTCAGAGTCATTGTGTTGGGAATGTCGATTTCGTCTTCGTCCTCGGGAGTCTTTCTGTTCGGTTTTTAAATCTAAGGGAGGAAATTTCCTCACTAAGGAGGTCGACATCGTCGGGTTGCGAATGTCACCTCTTTTGTCGGGGTAGTGTCAGTCCTAAGATCTATGAAAAGCTGCGCTTTCGCGGCTATCTCGTCAGGGGTGGTCGTTGATGTTGGCGATGCCATAAGAATGGCGGCGCGACAGTCGGGGGTCAGTGCAGCAGATAAACGGTCCTTTATTTGCTTCTCCCCATAGTCTTTGTAGGAGGCAGTCTGTCTGAGTCGTTGGAGAAATGTTTCGACACTCTCTCCATCAGTCATAGTCATGGTGTTAAAGTCAGTAACCCTAGCAAAAGTCGATTTGGCGGGGCTAAATCGCCTAGTGAAAGCCGTCTTTAGGTCGTCATAAGTAGTGAAAGTCAATTTGTCTATCCAGAGTCTGGCCTGTCCCTCTAATGTCCGCTTGAAAGTCTTAAGTATAGTCGTCAAGTTGCCAACTTTGTCCGAGTCAATGTCATGGGCGTCTAAATAGTCTTCAAAGGTCAAAATATGGGCAGTACAGTCATTGTAATCTAGTCGGCCGCCAGAAAATTTAGTTGGTAAAAAGTCGGTTTGTCGGAGGGTCCTACTGGTGGTCATGGTGTAATATTGAGAAACACAATGCCTATCTAATCAAATATCAAAGTCAAAGATCAGTAATAACAGTCAAACAAATATGAGTATGACAAATACTGGTTTACCTGCCTCACCAGAAGTACATGGGGTCACCTCACCATCAAACAAAAAGCTACGATAGCTCTCATCCACCTGCTTAGTCCTATCTTTGAATTTGGGAGATCGACTTTCAATGGCCTGTGCTTCACTGAACGAGACACTATTTTCGGGTAGGACACTTTTTGACATGACAAATCCCATGTCCTTCTTTGTTTTGTTTTGCAACTTCCAACACTGTGACTTTACATGCCCTGTCTTGTTACAGTGAAAACATTTGATGACATTTGCACTTGTACTGGACCCTTTGTCAGATTGAGGCTTTGGTGCCTATGAAGTTTCAGAACTCGTGCCTTTTTCAGAACCAGCATTCTTTGGATTGCTCGACTGATTTTTGTCTCTCTTATTTCCAGAGAAATTCCTGAAAGGTGGTCTGTTGTCATTTCTGTGGGTCAGCTCATACTCATCAGCCATCAAGGCTGCTTTATGCAAACTTGTCACTTTGTGATCATCCAAATGCGACCTCACACTGAAAGCAACACTCTTTTTGAATTCTTCCAAGAGAACAACCTCACGTAGGTTATCAAAGTCCTGATCCACTTTCAGGGATCTGTACCACCTATCAAACATCATTTCTTTTTCACGAGCAAACTCAACATGTGTCTGGCCTGGTTTGCAGTACGAATTTCTGAACTTGTGTCTGTATGCCTCTGGCACCAACTCATAAGCATTCAACACTGCCTTCTTGACTGTAGCATAGTCACGTGATTGCTCTTTTGAGAGAGATGAGTACACATCGGCTGCTTTGCCGACAAACACACTTTGAAGGAGCATGGGCCAAAATTCCTGTGGCCAGTTCAAACTGTCAGCCACCTTCTCAAATGACACAAAATATGCATCAACTCTGTTTTCTTCAAACTTTGGCACCAATCGAATGTTCCTAGCCAAATCAAATTCAGGGGGAGCCCTTTCACGATTTCCAACAGTCTGTGCATGAGTCAATTCCATCTCACGCAATTTCACTTGTTGCTCCATTTTCTTCTCTTCAATTTCAAGTTTCTTCATTTCAATTTCTCTTTCTCTTTCCCTTTCCTTCATTTCCATTTCTAATCTCATCTTCTCTTTCTCCATTTCCATTTCTCTTTGTTTTTCCCTTTCCTTCATTTCCATTTCTCTCTCCTTCATTTGCAATTTAGCAAGCTCAAGCCGTGTTTGGTCAGAAATTTGAGCTTGATCTGGAGAGTCAATTTCTTCTTTGAGCTCCATGTGACCAGCTACCAAGTCAAGAATCTCTGCCTTTCTTACACCTTGTGGAACATCTACACTTAAATGCTGTGCAATGGCAGTCAAATCACATTTGCGTAACCTCTGCAAATCTTTCAGGGACAAATCTGTCCTCTGAACAAATGCCTGAACATCCATTGTACTGATTGACATTGTCACATGTATCACACACAATGTACAATTGAACAATCAACTCAACTGATATTTTATCTGTACCAATATTCTGGATTCCGGAACGTTCCAAATTCTAAGTTTTGGCTTTAAATTCAATTCTCGGACACAAGCCCCCAATTTTGTTACGACCAAAATCACTCTGAGAATGATCGCACAAAAGAAACAATCAACTAATGTTCAGGCGGTTTATTAACAGTGATATTGCGGGTACAGACTTGTAATCGGTTGTCACATCAGTGCAATAATGATCAAGAGAAACAATTATAAATCGGTAATGGAATCACTTACACGCATTACAGTCCAGAATCTGATAATGACGATGTTCACATAGTCCCCTGGTGATGTCCAGATACGATGTTCGACACACAGATGAATGGTCCTTGATGCACCGATGAATGATTCCTCCAACGTAAATTCAGAGGCACTGGTTGCAATAATCCATGTTATAAATCCAAGGTATAGGTCCACCGCGAAATGTGCAGAATCCAATGTTATGACGACCACGTCCAGTCGATGCGTTGAATGATGATTCACTTTATAATGTCCAGCAAGGAATCCAGCCCGTCACAGCTTTGCCGTAACAATGTCCGTTGACACTAAAATATGGAGTCTATCTCCAACGTAGGCAAATTAATTCTTTGCAGGCAAAATGTCTCCCAGGCCTTATCTCCACAAACACAGTTTGTATAACAGGTCAGCAGGTAACACAGGACTGATTATAACAAGTCGCTTCAGAGCCAGAAGTGACGTAACTCTCAGAGCAGAGGTGTTGGGTACTCTGCCTACCTCAGAATTTCTCCGGCTTATATATTCATTCACCCCTTTCTAGTACATTCTGTAATTTTCTCCAACCTGGGGCTACATACCTGAACATACTAGCAAATCCAAATTCCAGGAATCCTGGATGACTCACTGCCTAATATGTGCATAACATAATTGCCAAAATTAACTACCAATCATATTGGGTTACAAGGGCAGTGCCTCACTCAGCCAGCACTTCCTAGAATTTTCTGGAATGGGTTAAATCATTCTAGATTGAGTGAGCTATAATGTATTTCCTGTCACATGCATACATGTACTGTAGCTACATTGTATACCATGTAGAAAATTCTCCACTGATCTGGTCAGCCTGTATGTACTATATCTATATCATATAGAATGTTCTCCATTAATCTGGTCACCCTGTGTACATACACATTAAACAACCATGCATACAGCCTTGATACATGTACGTAACTACTTGTGTGTACATTTGTGACAGCTGTAATTAGTGGTTTATCCACCTGACCTAGTATACAGGGCCTATCTGACCGTCTCCTGGTTTTCTGTCCAAGTCCAGGATTTCTATTGCACCAACGTTACACCCATCTGACACTCCTTCCAAGAAGTTTTGCAATTTCTTTATTAGTTTTCCCATCCTTTCTCCAACAGATAGCCATCTTCCTTTCCATTTCGGTACTTTCCTTCCCCTTCTTTCCTCCCCCTTCTTTCCTCCCCGCACATTCCCATCGTCGCTATGACTGGCCGCCATTTTTAAAAGGCTCTGAGGTTCCAGGCATTCAAATTTGCCCCCACTCACACAACACGCTGTAGCTCAGCCTACACAAAACAGATTGTGCAGAGCTATACATTGCACGAAAGTTTATTGACCCAGGAATCCCCCTGTTTGTGTGTTTGACTTCATATCACTACTCCACTAAGGAGAGAGGCCGAAAGAGCCTGACACAGGGGGTGACAATACTTTATGACACACGGTATAGATAAAATGGATGAAAATTGACCCATGTGTACGATCTTTTCATAGCACACGGCGATCTTATTACAGTCCCACATATACAGATTCGTGTAAGTTCTCCACACAAGAAACCTATAGCAAAACTGTACACAATACATTGCAGTCTGAATGCAAATAAAAATGGGCGGGGCCACAACAATTTTTTTGACTTTGAGAAGGCTTTCCTGATTGGTTGAAGGTGGGGAAGCTTTTTTGCACACTGGATATCGTTTCCTTACACTGTCAGCCAATCACAAATGAGTTTGTAGAGTGGTAGTGTCATAGCCTTTGAAGTAATCTGTCAATCAAAATAGGGCCGATTTAATCGGCCCAAGCATTTACATGGCAGGTTTTGGGCCGATTTAATCGGCCCGTGACACAGATAGGGTTAATGTAAAATGCCTTTGTCAAGTTATATTTGTCTAGATGTGTTTACAAAAGAGAAATTATGCATTTTGCCGTATGTGTACATATGGTCAATTCCAGCGTAACGGACATGACATTCAGACAACTTTTTTGGAATTCAAACCATCACACAGTAAAATTGGCAGTCTCCAAAAGATTCTAATTGAGTTTATCAGACACATTTAAGTATATGTAACATACACAGAAAATTTCATGGAAATTTATCAAGTGGTTTTCGAGAAATTGCATTTTTTGCGAGCGTAACGGACATGACACAAAATGGACAAGGCATTTTGATCTACTTACCATTATGAAAATTCCTGTGAATTTTTGGATAAGAAGCAGCTGGTTTTGGTCTTGATTAAACCTTTAGGTCACGTTTTACTCATAAAGTCCTATTTTATAGTAGTTTTACTGTTCATTCTTTTTTAATAGTTTAAAATATTGCGTAACGGACATGACACTTTGAGTGTAACGGACATGACAGTTTTGTCCACTTTTTTTAAGCTAACAGAATTTTTTTATTACAAGGAATAGCAGACATTTAATTGTTGACAAAGTGAGGTTAGAATATAGGGACAGACATCATAACTGCAATCATGTAATATTTCTTATATTTTCATCATTTTAGGGGGGTTGGTCTTTTTATATATTTACAAAACAAACAAATATAAAAGAAATTCACGGCTGCACCAGCTAGCTACAGTTAGTGAGAAATTTCCAGTTACTACCACCCACCATAGCAAAACAGGACATATAACTATCTTATACTATGGTGATTTTTTCTTTATGGCCTAATATTTGATACTGTAGTATTATACACTAACGTAACGGACATGACACCCTTGTAAAAAGAACCATATATTCACTTCGTTGTTTTAAAATAAAAAGATTGAAATAACTATACACTGCTACTACATTATATGTTCATGATCAAAGCATCAAAAAGTCCTGTTGCAGGTTTCAGTGATCTAACAGCTACTCTAAAGCACATGGAATACAATGCCCAGAGTACCACAATGGCATTACATAGAACATGTCTTCATCTCTGCGGATAGGCAAAGAAAACTGAACAAACCAAATCTGTATGAAATAAACAGTTTGAATGCAATATCATTAAAATGCACTCATGATTGCATCAACTGTTACGCAATGAAACAGGACCACAAAACTGTCTGGTACCATTTTCAAATTGGTGTAATCATCCGAAAAAAATATGGTACGTTTATTTCATTCCTGCAAAGTTTTTTTTCATTTAGCATTAATGTCATCCTTGAAGTAGAATCATCCTCTATTATCCAATCTTGGATAGACTATTGTAAAAACTTCCACTACTAGTACTGGTACTTTTTCATTTTTAACAAATGCTTTCTTTTCTTGGCTACAAGTGAATGATCAAGCCCCTTGTTTTCTGAGAATTTTCACAAAATACCATTTTCATGTAGAGTGGTCACCTGGGCAACAAAGTATTTCATGTTTTCTTCATGGCAAATTCAACTTGTACAAACTGTATAATCAACTTATTGCTTGCTTAGACACTTCTTGGGGCTTGTCAGAGTGGTGTACTGGTTACCTATTCTAACCAGCTTGGGAGCAGGACTTTTTAAAATACTGGATGCTCTCCCTACTAACTGGTTGCAACTGATTACCATAGTGTACCTTTCAGTGGATAAACATCTTCTCATACGTAGCATCTCAAAATTGTGCTTTTGTACGATGCTGTGTACTGTCATATATACCCATATATCCCTTGGTGTAGAGGTACATCTAGTTTAGGTGTATTGATGAAATGGATAGGCAGCATTCAGACCGACTTTCCCTGACCATAGAACTACATGTACTTTTAACATGCTTAATATCGCCAACAATTCCATCCTCCGCGCTCTTGGCATGTGATATCTCATTAATATGCCACCTAAGGTGTGGATTTATAGAGTCATAGAGAATAAGAGAGGTACATATATCGATACAGTACAAACTTTTTTTTTTTTTTTGTGAGGCAACACCATCATTGAAGACATTGATGCTGGTGACATTTGGATACTTTGTTGCCGTATTAGCAGTGATCATGCTCACTGGATGCACAAGGATCCATTCATGCAGGAGTTCCTGGCTGTTGTGTTGACTCCACGGTGGATACGTATGTTAGTGGTCTACGATGTACTTATAATCGTAGAAAGTGCTAATTTTACGTATTAAAGGGAAGGCCAACAGTGAAAACTCCATTGTCTTGCCTTTAAGAGTCCATTGTCTAAATACTCCTTGGAATGACAGCTGCTGTTTATCAGTCAGAATTACAAGAGGTGGGAATGGATCAAATTGGTGTAACAGGGTAGCAAAATCATCTAAAATCAACAATCTTCCAGTAGAAGAAAGCAAAGTCTGCTTGTTTGTGTTTTATTGAGTAATGTGCAGACTTATTTATTTACTCAAGTATAGAAATGTCCTATACTATCCTCAAGCAATTGAAACTAATCTCCACCCTGTTTCACTGGGCCACAGTATTATTTCTGCCACTCATGGTGAGGTGTCATGTCCGTTACGCAAAGTGTCATGTCCGTTACGCCATTTACAGGAAAACTAGAAGTGGTATAGAAAAATGGTTTGCACACATGCAAGGGGATTCAATTCTAACATAGAAAATGAATTTGCAGCAACTTTACACTAATTTCCTCTTGGCTATGAAAACTTATAGTAAAAAACGTAACGGACATGACACTTCTAATGTTATAGAAATCACACAACTTTGAGGATCAATGGGTCAAAAAATGATGAATGCTAAGGAAGCTGGTTGTGATTTTCCATTGATATATACACTTGACTACAATCTAAAAGCTAAACAAGGCCTCTAGGACATATCTGGCCTTCTTTAGAGACAGAAACACTAAACTCTTAAAAAATAGCCAAATTTTTGTGCCAATGCAACACATCATGCATTATTTTCATTGACTGAAAAAAATAACAAATTTTGTCATGACAAATATGCGACTAGTGGAAAATGAAAATATATATGTTACTGTTTCAGAATATTTGAGAACTGAAGTGAAACTCAAAACTTCATTTTTTCACTAAAGTGAACATTTCTCATGGAATTGCCCAAATGTACAATATGTCTGAGTATCTGTAGACTGTACAGGATATGTACCTAGCTACAAGGTCATTGCTATGGAAATGCTGGCCACCAAGTACCTGTTGCTTGAATTGAATCTGTGCGTGCGGGTATCAAGCTGGAACTGAGAGTTATACATTACCAGCAAGTCCCATCTGTCAGTGCAGATTTGGTCTGTAATGGTTTCAAGATGTTTTCATTTATTTCTCTGTACAACCCCCCTCCCCTTCTTTTCACCTCCTTTGCTCCCCCCATTTCCACATCTCGATGCTGTAAATCTGCCTTACTTGAGGAGTTCACTTGGGATCGATAATATCTGTGAGAATTTGTTCTTTTTTTTTCTTTGCCGGACAATCCATTTTATGGATTATTTCTGGTTCCTAGAGAGATTAAATACAGTTCCTGAAAAGGGAAACTAGATGCCCAAGAGATTGTTCCTGTTTATTGAAGGGGAAAAAAGAGCAAAAAATGAAAATAGGAAGTACAAAGTATAGACCTTGGAGTGTTTTAAGACTTTCTTACTTTGTGTTGCCTGATTCCAAGACTTTTCTCATCGTTAGTATGACTCCATTGTCTCTCATCCGCCATACAAATTAAGGATTTTACAGTCATGCACCAGGGTAGATGATTTATCTGATCTCCATAGAGATATCAGTGATTTCCACCCACACATAAAGTCGCCCGAATTCCCAATATAGAAGCCTTTGTTACGTCATAAACCCTCAGCTGCACGGCGTGCCTCGCCCTAGCAGAAACTAGAGCATGCACTTTAGTGCGCGAATGCAAACCTCAAATACGCGCAGCCTGAACTCCCAAATTCATTGGTCCGAATTCACGAAGGTGGTACAAATGAGACCATGGTTTAAACAAAGAGATTTTTCTCCTCCCCACCACTAGAGGGCGGACTCTACAATGGAGTCAGTGATTTCATGGGGGCTGCCATTGTACCACTTAGTAATGGCGGACTTTGCATACTAAGTACACATTTCTGCAGCACGTATTACGCGAACTTCTGAACTTTTACGCGAGTACGCACTTGATTTTTTGCTGCTCCTCGGTTGCTCGTTTGCTAGCGTGTTAGCACGAGGTGTGAGCCTACCGCCTCGTTGCCATCCAATGCTCCTAGATCCCCTTGCGCTCACAGAACAATGGTACAGGGCGTATGAAGACCCCGCACTCTAGCAGTCACTGGGGAAAATCTCTTTGGGTTTAAACCATGGACAAAAACCATGGAGCGCCAAGTGTCGCACGGAATATTACGTTACGAAATTGGTCATTTCGTCCACAAAATAGCCGTTTCATTAACGAAATATTCATTTAGTTACAAAATGTTGTCATTTCGATACAAAATAATAATTTAATCGACGAAATAACTGAATTCGTAATGAAATACTCCATTCGACACTTGGCGTTCCATGGTTTTTATGCCTCCGCAACGAAGTGGCCGGAGGCATTATGTTTTCGGGTCGTCCGTCCGTCCGTCCGTCCGTCCGTCCGTACGTCCGTACGTCTGTACGTCCGTCCGTCCCGTTTTGTTTTTGTCGATATCTCAAGAACCGTGTGGTGGTTTTACATCAAACTTGGTATGAGGGTATATCCTTGGGGGATGATACTTTGTGTGGATTTTAGGGTCACAGGGTCAAAGGTCAAAGGTCACAGGTTATTTTGTGAAAAAAACATTGAAATTTCATGTTTTTCTCCATATCTTGCAAATGGTTCAAAGTATTCTCATGGAACTTAGTATATATGCTTGTACCGATGGGCAGTGATTATCTAGGGAAGTTGGGGGTCATGGGTCAAAGGTCAGGGGGTCAAAGGTCAAGGTCAACTCCTCAAAATATCACTACTTTCCTTAAAATGCAATATGCCTGAAGGTTTTTTGTTGTTTTTTTTTAACTTGATGTATGGCATGTATTACCCAATATATATTTTTTGGGAAGTTTCTTGCCAAAAGGTCAAAGGTCAAAAGGTAAAAGGTCAAGTGAAAGTGCTAAATTGCACTTTTTCCTCCATATCTCGAAAGTAACTCAAGGTATCATCATGAAACTTACATATTTATGCATGTTTAACCTAACAGTGATTCTCTTTGGAACTGTGAGGTCAAAGGTCAAAGGCCAGGTTTAGATAATGCTATTTTCCCATTTGATACTGAAATTATACTTTTTCTCAATACCTTGAAAATTACTCAATGCATAAACTTATAAAAGGGTCAATAGTCAAGTAAAAATCATCAGTTCCCCAAAAATCTGCACTCTGACATTTTAATCATTCATCCAATTGAACCTAGTTCTAGGAAAGTGAACATTCAGCACATTTGTGTCAAACCTGTCATTTTATTATTTTGCCAATTATGTTAAACTGTTATCACACATTGTCAAGACATTGTACTATAGACCTATTAGGAGAACCATGCATTATGGCGGAGGCATATCAGTAGCCATAGCGATATATCTAGTTGTCCATGGTTTCATTTGCACCACCTTCGTGAATTCGGGCCTACGACCCTACCTGCCAAAATATCAAAAATCCTTTATAAATTCCCCCAAAATTCTCGGATCACTACCGAAATTTAATCATCTGTTACTTGTATCATTCTAAATCTTTCCTGCAAGTTTCATCCAAATCTGTTATCTACTTTTTGAGTTATTTTGCACACGGACAAACTAACTAACTAACAAACAAAAACACACAAACCAACGGTAACGAAAACATAACCCCCTCCCTTGGCGGAGGTAACAAACAAACGGTAACGAAAACATAACCTCCTCCCTTGGCGGAGGTAACAATTATACCCTGGTTGGAACTTGATGTTGAATTGAACTCTAAGGTAAGTCATTCATGAACTACAGAGGCTAAAATGTATGTATAGTATAAAGAACCAGCCTATATACGAGCAAATTACAAATCAAATTGCTTGGAACAAAGAGCCAATTTCATTCAGACATTTGCAATGAATGCATACCTACTTGCATCGAGTTGCGATGGTATATGAAAAACAAAGAAGATGGGGAAAGAAATTTCACCCATGGTGTACCAATTTCTTTCGTTCAAGTCCGGTTCATGTAATACAATGGAAATTTTCACGGGCGATGGGAGCTGCTTAGTGATGCTTACGCATCAGTGCCACTTTAGAGCTACGAACACGACACTCTTAGTAGTAAGAAAGATTTTGACATATTAAAAAAAAAACAACAACAGCATTGTGGTGACCATTTTATGCACAGCAATGGTGGCGACACTGTACGGTTCTGAAAGGCTCGAGACACGATGGAGATCAGATTTTAAGTGATCAAGCTACAATGTGTATTTATCGCTCTTTGTCGAAAGTAGCGGTCTAGTGAGATGGGGGTAAAAAAAAACACAAAAAAACTGAACTTACCCAGAGTTTTAGATTATGAGAAAGTTCATGGAAGACGTTCATTTATAAATGCCGGAAAAACAATAAGCATGTTCTTTAAAAAAAGAAAAAACATGTTCACAATTCATGCTGGTAAATAGGGCCTACAGGTTATATCATAATTTATTAAGCATTTAAATTTATATCCTTCGATTGGTCTGCTGCTCATGCTTTTACATGCCATGGATTCGCTCATGTAGCACAGCATGCATGCATCTACAGATAGGTCATGATGGACTTTGCTCTCCTCACATTTTCAATCGTCTAGCCTCAGATGCAGACACTGCCCTCAATGTTCAGGGATGGAAAGGGAAACATATCCGCCTGCCATGTGACATCCAGGAGGAGCCTCTCAATGTAGTTTGGGTCAAGGAAAGCATCTCAGGTCAGCAGCCGCGGACGGTTAAGGGTAGATTCTTTGATGAAAACTTTGAGAGAACAGATGAGCGGTTCGATATCGACAAAAACTTCAGCCTCGTCATCACCGACTTGGAGGTGGAGGATACGGGTATCTACCATTGTCACGTGACGTTGAAGAACTCTGGAAGTCTCTTAAATTCCATTGCCTTGACGATTAGCTGTAAGTAAGCATTTGTTATCATGTAAACGATGAGGGAGCGACCATAAAGAGAAATATCTTGCCACTGTAGTAGAATTATTCAAAACCAATCATTCAAAATGAATTGTTTGCTGTGTGGATGATTAACGTTTTTTGATATAAAATTATTACCATGTATTATTACAGGCATAGAGGGAAAGGGGGAGAGGTTTTTGTCCCCGCCGAACGAGTTCGAGCAGGGGACTATGAAACGGGCTCCGTACGTGTGTGTGTCCGTGTGTGTGTCCATGTGTGCATCTGTGTGTGCGTCCGTGTGTGTGTCCGTGTGTGCGTCCGTGTGTGCGTCCGTGCAAAATGTTAAATTTGCTACTTCTCTGTCATTTATGAGCCAATTTTGATTCTGTTTGCTTTATATGATAGCACTACATGGGAGCTTTGAAACTTCTACACAGAATTTCAGTTGTGACCTTTGACTTTGACCTTTGACCTATATTGTACATTTTGCTACAAAATGGTACTCCTTCGCCATTTCTAACCCGATTTCGATTCCGTTTGCTTTATGTGATGGCATTAGGTGAGGGCTTCAAAACTTCTACACAGAATTTTGACCTTTGACTTCTTTGACCTTTGACCTTGATTTTTGACTTGTATTGTACATTTTGCTACAAAATGCTACTCCTTCGCCATTTCTAACCCGATTTCGATTCCGTTTGCTTTATGTGATGGCACTAGGTGAGAGCTTCAAAACTTCTACACGGAATTTTGACCTTTGACTTCTTTGACCTTTGACCTTGATTTTTGACCTATATTGTACATTTTGCTACAAAATGCTACTTCCGGCGGGGACATATATTACGCACCGCGTAATTTCTACTTTTCCTTGTTTTGTATATTTAAACAGGCACTGTGTGAATATGATTGCTAGAGCTGTTTCAAATTGAAAGACATGTCGGTTATTATAAACTTAGGAATTTTGTAGTCCATGGAAGAACAGATCTGTCATTTAGTTTAGCTCTAAAATGGGCGATCCACCTGCGAATGTTCCATTTTAACTACGTTACATGTCAATTTATTTTCATTTTGATTTGATAATTCATTTCTGATTCATGTTCGATTGTTCTATGTTTAATACTATCTATTTTGTATGCGATTTTACTGTTTTTGAAATAAGAAAAACAAACAAGCAAATTAAACAAATGAAAAGAAGTGATTAAAAGACTGGTTTTTCATTAAAGGTAAGTCCAAGATAAGGTCTACTCAGAAGGCAAAATTTCATCTTTGCTCAATATTGACATATTTGGTATCATTTTGAAGCTTATGAGTTGAAGTTTTGATTTCCATGGAGGAAAAAATGATATTATGTAAATTTATGCAAATTTCAAGGGCTTCATTTGCATAAATGTAAAACACAGCGTTACGTATGGGACATTTATAAAAATTCATATTTATTCAAAGGAAAGCAAATGATCTTTGATTAATATGTGGACATAAGAAGTTTATCAAATAGTTTAACTTGGTATGAAAATTTAGGGATTATGCAAATGATTATGTAAATTAGCTCATGTCCTATCATGAGTTGTCCCATACGTCACAAAATGAGGTCATTTTTTTTAGGTTTTTTTTTTTTTTTTTATTAGGCATTGAAATAATGTTACGTATGGGACATCCTCATATATATTGCATGTGAATGCATGTAGCTAGCTGGGAAGGTCTCTCAGTACACAAATGGTCAATCATCCTGGAGAAAGCATCCCAACTTTGCAGCTACTTTTGAGTTATAGACACTTGAAACAATACATGTACTTGACTGAATAATTTTCAGAAAGGGGGAGGGGGAGATGGCAAAATACACAATGAAAATCAGCATTAAAGGGATGGTACATGTATAGTTTTTGTAGAAATAGGGATTCAGTTTCCAACATTTTATGAGATGACTGGAAACCAATAATATGAATTACTAAAGAGCATACAATTCTAAGACTAGAGGAATTCAAAGTTAATTTGATGGAGATCCAATTTGAAACGGTTGTGATATAAAAAAAAAATAAAATAAAGTAAAATGATTTTTTTTTTTAATTGCAAGTGATACACAAATTGTCCTTATTCAGTTTTCAGTAGTAGCCACAACAAAATTCATTGGTATACATACGTGTACATACTGAGGTGTGACTCAAATCAATGACCTGACTGCTAGACAGACATCATACATCTACTCGATTACTGGAATTCCACGCAGCAGGTATTGCTTTATCTATTAAAATTAATATTTCTTGTGTCAAGTTGTTTTTTATTGAAACTAAATGGCAAACTGCCCTTTATCAATGGAAGTAAACACTTTTAACTATTCATTTTTTTAGTAGTAACTATCCTTATAAAAATAGGGCATACATACTCAGGTTGGTCATAAAAAGTATAGAATATGATTGAATATGATTATGATGGTAAATATTTGGGGGATGTTGCTCCTTTGACAATCTGGATCAGTATTTGAGTAATTTCAACTGATTCCACCTCAATGATTATGCAAAAATTTGTTTATGGGTATTTTGCAAAATTATTTTGCAAAATATCCATAAATATGGTTCTCCACACACTAAACGAATGGGGGACAAAGGGCATGCATACTCAGGTTGGTCATGAAAATATAAAAATATGATTGAATATGACTATGATGATGAATATTTGGGGAATATTGTTTCCTTGACAATCTGGGTCAGTATTTGAGTAGTTTCAACTGATTTTACTTCAATAATTATGCAAAATACCCATAAACATGGTTCTCCACACACTAAATGAATGGGGGACAAAGTGTCCCATACGTAACTGTCCCATACGTAACACGTCATGTCTGTCTTTAATTAGAACCTGTAATAAGAGCTTTTTACCTAATGACATGAAACTTACCTGTGATAATCTTGAGTGTTGTGACTTTCATCACAGTGAGTTACAAGTTGTAGCATGATATACTTTCAGAGAGTTTTGAGGTTCAGGGCTCGATCTTAGCGGGAGCCCGGGGACCATTGGCTCCCCAGAATCGCTACGGGCTCCCCAGAAATGTATGAAAAAAGCCCGGCTGGCTCCTTAAGTTTTTTTGCCGTATAGCCTCACGTTTCAAGACAGAATCATAGTTTATGTACACAATCACACTATTGACGAGTGCGAGCGGCCCCGGCGCGCGCAGCGAGCCCTGACGCTCGAAGTTATTATCCCTGCAATTGCAATATAGACTACACACTGAACATACAGTATTTCATTCTCCAGCCGGCCCTCGTTGCCCGCATGTGTGTGTGTCTGTGTGTACCCGACGTGTGTGTGTTCCTATCTTCTATTATAGAATACTAGTACTAGTAGTAGTGTGCGCACATGCAATTCGCTGCTTGCGTACTGTGTACGCCGAATGGAACTTCGCGCGCCTGAATCCCTGTCGCCTACGGACCGTGGCCGGATGTTTACATCGATCGCCGTGGTATCCCCATGTGTGGCCGGCTGGCTGGGAAGCGCGAGTATAGTAGCTTAGCTATCACACACTGTAGCCAGCTGCCACTATAAAACAGTACCCTATTTCGTTTTGAGTCGGGGTAGAAGCACTCCGTTGTGCAATGTCTGCTTCTTTTTCTCTACTTCTTCCGCTTTTCCCTTGCCTCCCAAGTACGAAATGATTTTTAGAATGTTGTGTGTGTGTTTTGTAACGTTATTGCATCATTTTTCTGCAAGGAAGAGGTGAGTTTCTGTTCGTGTATTACTATTGATGAGCACTGCAGTAAATGTGCAAGTGAAAAGCGTTCGAACTTTCTTTCCCGAGTATCGTGGAAACTCGATGTATTTCTAGGCCTATGAAAGGAGATCTCATATAACAGAATACTTAATTATAACAAACTATTTTCCGGTCAAAATGAATTAATTTCCTTTGTTTTGTATCGTTTATTGACGATCCCAAGGATCTCGTCGCAATACAGAGTTTCCAATGTGTATTAATTTTCGCGTAGCTTTCGGTGCTGCAAACTTGCTAGGGCCTAATCCTACTACTAAACTTATCGTTCTATTTCTGTCGTTTCTCACACCTCGTTTGGTACGATTTCTTCCATTTTATATCACTTTATCCGTTCCCTTTATACTTTGAAATATTTAAACAATTCTTTCAAGTGTCTCGCACTGTTATTTTCGTAACAGCGATTTCTCCGCTTTGCTGCAATACTTTTTCGAATCGAAGCGACATGTGTTGTCTTTTCTAAATATTTGTGTTGTTGGGAGGTGTTGATACTTTGTATTTGTTATTTATTTTCCTCGGTTTTTATCTCGAGGGACTGTGCGTGTTTCTTAATGTTGATAGGAAAAGGCTAAAATGATCTGAGTGATGTCTGATGGTGATGATGAAAACTACGCTGGTATAAAAAGACGGCTTACTGCAAATGCTGAGCGTACGTGCCGTTCGTGTTATTTCACTTTCCCTCTTATTCTTCTTCCCCCTTACTCTTCTTTCCCCTCCAAAGAATGATAAAAAAAAAAGAAATTACATACACCTCACAACAAAAAGATCCACGATCTACCAACCTTCGTAAAGTTAAATCTAAATGCTCAATATCAGCACAGAATAAGGAGAAAGCATGTCATGAATTACAATAAATTAGAGCGAAGAGATTGTGAAATACTGAATACGTGCGCGCAGTCTCTTCGGCTCGAAGAAACTTGACACCCACCCCTCTCCCCTTGTGGAAATTTCCACAAAAGCAGGTGCCACACCCAGGTGCGTGCCAGACGAAAGAATGCGCGCACTGGAATAAACAGCGTGTAAATATCCTGAAAATATCGATCTCGAGAAGAACCAGCTCAGTTGAATTAAAGGAATCATTGCAAAAGATACCGTGATTCTACAATTTTATAGCCTTTCTTTTGGCGCATAGCAGGAAACATCAGTCGAATATGGTGTACTTAATCGAATATCTTATGTTCCCTGAACAATAAAAAAGGATCGATTAATCAGTCAATTAAAAAGGCAATCACAGAAATACTTAAAAGGTCTCATATGCCCAGACAAATTCACTATGAAGTAGGTCCAATGAGATGCAGTCATCGCATGGTTAGACAGCAAAATCATGACAATTAATTTCAGTTCATGCTCATCATAACTGCTTATTACTTTTCAAAGTTTTGGCTATCAACATTCGTTCGTCGGTGTTTTTTGTTTGTTTGTTTTGTATGTTTTTCCTCGTGAAAGACGTAATGACTTCTTCGTATCGAATGTAAACTGCATGTTAAATACCGTAAACAAGCCATCAGCTCAGCTACTATGGCACGTTCGATCCATCGAACTTGCAGTAACCTCTTAATAGGCAGGAGCACATGGCGCATTCCTTTAAACTTGAAAGTGGGGTACAACCACGTGTTTGCACATTGGCGCAACCACACACAGCGCGGCATTTTGCGATCATTGTTATAGCAGACTTTCCGATTCCAGTCAGGGTAAAAGAAATTGGAATACCGGTACTTTCGGAAAATACTGATGTTTAAAATCCAGTAAAATTAAAAAGCCTGAAAACAGCGCATGATTATGTTTTATAGTAAACAATAGTTGGAAACACCGAACAGAGTTTTGCATTCACTCACACAGAAGCTTTCTTGAGAAGATGAAAGCATCCCCCTTCCCTGCTAGATAGTGGAAGCTTCCATAACCAGCCCAGCAAGTTTCTGGAGGTACATACATGCACTTGTAGTCTTGTACACATGCATTGAGAGAAAGCAATCAATCAACGCTGAACATTGCGTAGTTTGGATTCTTTATCGTGCTAGTGACCAGCTCGATACTTCGGTATGTGTCGTAATGTTGTAGGCCTGAAAAGTGGACAAGTTTAATTCAAAATGGCAAAAAAGAGGGAGATGGAAAAAATACAGATTCTGGTGGAAAATACGGATTTTGGAGCTGCTGAGTATACGGATTTGTGCTTCCAAAGGTTGGCAGCTCTGCTGATCAATCAACATGTGGCGTTACATAATTGTTTCTAACCCACACCTTGCAGCTAAAAAAAGAAGAACCGATAAAGAAAGACAATAATTATGAACAGACCAGGGTAAGAAATTACACAAGGGAATGGGAGAGGGACCACACAAAACACCTACACACACACACGCAGGTGCACGGCAGGCTCAGGCACACACACACACACACACACACACACACACACACTGTGACTGTGCTAAAACCCGTTAGATACTAAGAACCAGGTATCTCCGGCTTGTGTCTGGAGAAATGCATGTTATATCTAAACGAAATCTTCTCCACCAGGTTAATACATGTACATGTAATAGACCTCTACTGCTGATTGTGACTGAGGGAAACGTGGCTCTCTAAAACTCAATTTGGCTCCCTAAAAAGGTCCCTGAGGAGCCCGGCTGGCTTCCTAGAAAAAAAGTTAAGGTCGAGCCCTGAGGTTGAAAAAAATGTTCAAAAAACCAAAATTTTTCTGGTCCCATACGTAACGGCACATATTTTCTCTTCTAGAATATAATTGTCAAGGTCACTTTTCTCAATTTTTTACATGATTATACTTCTCTTAGATATCAATCACCATGATAAAGTTCAATATGATCAAAGGTCATTAACACTATTTTTCAGGTCATAAAAGTCTCTGAATGTCCCATACGTAACGCGCGTGTTATCTTGGACTTGCCCGCAAATGGTCTTACATACAGAGCATATCAAAAAAAAAAAGGTAATTCAACTTTGGAGGGCTACCATTTCTAAATTATCAGCTATGAAAAGAACAATGTTAGTTGTAAGGAAAGGGGAACTCTTCCTCTTTCCATTGATACCTAATTATGTTGACAAACGTCATGCATGACTGAGCACATGAACTTTAAAGATGTACAATTTGACAAATCGCACTTTTTCCAAGTTTGTGTGTTATTGTGAAGAAACGATGCATATGTCTCACTGTATGGATGAGATCTGTCAGTGAAAGTTGCCAGATAGGCCAGCCTGTGCGAATGCAGGTTTGTGTTTAGGTTTTCTCCAAACATTTTATGGTCCATAACCTTTAACGTGATCTTTTGTCGTTCGCACAGAGGCCAACCCACACGGTCCATTTTCTCTGTTCATGATTGAACACATACACGTAGCTTCCAGTGGCAAACCATGTCTTGAATATGAAGAGAGTAAAATGGATAGTGGTTTCGCCTTAATGGGACGGACCAAGTAATCGACAACGTGGCCATGTTGAAGGTTATGAACCATTTAAAACGGAAGAAACCCTAAAACACGAATCTGCAGTCGTGCAGGATGACCTGATGTTTTGACCACTTTCATTGACAGATCTCATCCATGCAGTGAGACATGCATTGTTCCTTCGCAAGTACACACAATCTTGGAAAAATGCACTTTGTCATTGTTGGCTGTAAAATTCATGTGCTCAGTCATGCATGACGTTTGTCAGCACAATTAGGTGTCAATGGAAAGAGGAAGAGTTTCCTTTCCTCTCCACTTACCTTGCGCTCTCCATAGCTGACAATTAAGAAATGGTAGCCCTCCAAAGTTGGATTACCTTTTTTATGCCTCCGCCACGAAGTGGTGCCGGAGGCATTATGTTTTCGGGTTGTCCGTACATCCGTCCGCTTTCGTTCAGGCGATAACTTGAGTAATATTGACTGGAATTTTACCAAACTTTGTCCAAGTATAAAGTATGATGGGGCAATTATTAGGTGATCCGAGTATCCTCTCGGATTACCTTCTGTTTTTGTACGGATTCTTTCTTCTTCTTCTTTTTCTTATTTCTCCCCAAAAGTTGTGCATCGATTAGCTCAGAAAGTCCTCATCCTATCAATTTCAAACTTATACCATACATGCATCGTCTCCCAAAGACGGCAATCGAACTAAAATCAAAGTGATCAGTCGACCGTGACGTCACTATGACGTCATTATATGAAAACACATTCTCAATCATATCTCATTAATGGAATGGAATTTTTCAATGAAATTTACGTCACATATATTTCAAGTCAAGTGCATTCTACTCATATTCTCAAAATTCATCTGTACCTTAAAACGTGCGCGTACGCGCGCGTTGAAATATTTGTATGCTCAAATCGAGCTCAAAATTTTTTTGCACACGTTTCAGACCATTTAGAGCATTTTTTGAAAAATTGAAAAAATTTTACGGACGCGTACGCGCGCATGCATGTATGCACGCACAGCTCATATGCAATAGAAATTTCCTGTTTTTTCACATTTATCGCCTGCCTGAAATGTCAGGGAATATGTCTACCAAGTTTCAAGTCAATCTGACTCAATATGACGTCATACGGGCCCGTCAAAGTTGAAATTCCGCGCGCGTGTCAATGGCGATATACAGTGCAACAATGCCAAAAAACCGCCAATTTTAAATCCGATTTTACTCGTCAGGATGGACGGTGACCCCCCATTTTCTTTACATATTCTGAAAGCTGATGAGTTGTACATGTCATTTCATGGGTTGGCGATGCTGGTAAAATGATTAAAAGATATCAAATTTCTTAATAAAATAAAAAGAGTAAATTTTCAAAATGACGTCATCAAATTACAAGTTCACTCGAGCGTATCTCACTTATCCTTTGCCCATTTTCATTCAGATTTCAGTATCTTGTAGCTTACTTAATGCTCTTTAATTAATATATTAACAACATTTTGATTAGATGACAGCATCACCTCGTAATATTGGATTGAAAGTAATCTTGTCAAATTTGACCAGTTTACGTGTTATCTTAATGGGAGTGCAGTTTTTCTGGAAATGAAAATTGACATGACTATCTTTTTCGAGCATTAGCTCACTTATGCTTCGGTGAATTTCTCTAAGATTTTAATATGTTGGAGCTGAGACTTTGGGCTATCGTTAGTGTGCCCTTCATTTTTTCATATGGTATCTGGATCACGTCCAAAAACTTGGTTGAAATCAAAGCCTATCTTCGATGTATTTTCATATTTCTTTCTTTTTCCAACTTTCTGTGCAATAACTAAAGAAAAACATACTCTATCACCACCATATTTTGCACATGTTTAGTTCATGTCATGTACATTATTTCATAAACTACTTCAACTACTTCATCAGACGCCATCTTGGGTATGTAAATTAGGGTCAAAGGTCATAAATGTTTCATCCTGTATCTTGGTGAATACATGTTCTATCTTCCCCATATTTTGCACAAGTAAAGACCGTGTTACAAGGATCATTTCACAAAATAACCACTTTTTGCTCAGATCCTATCTTGTCTGTGCAGATCGGGGTCAAAGGTCATATGTACTTCTTTCTTTGTCTTCGTTATGACGTGTTATCTCTATGGGAAGGAATTTTTCTAGATGTGAAAATTGACATGATTGTCTTTATCGAGCACTAGCTCACTTACCCTTCGGTGAATTTCTCCCAGATTTTAATATGTTGTAGCTGAGACTTTGCGCTATCGTACGTGTTCCCTTTGTTTTTCATATGCTATGGTGTCGGGATCACGTCCAAAAACGTGGTTGAAATTAATGGTTATCTTCCATGTATTTTCATATTTCTTTCTTTTTCCAATTTTCTTTGCAATAACTCAAGAAAAATAGCCCCTATCAACCAAATATTTTGCACATGTTTAGTTAATGTTACGTACATTATTTCATAAAATAACAACTACTTGATCAGACACCATCTTGGGTATGTAAATTAGGGTCAAAGGTCATAAATGTTTCATCCTGTATCTTGGTGAATACATGTCTTATCTTTCCCATATTTTGAACACGCAAAGACCATGTTACAAGAATCATTTCACAAAATAACAACTTTTTGCTCAGATGCCATCTTGGGGGTGCAAAGTGGGGTCAAAGGTCAAATATATTTCATTCTGCATCTTTGATAGTGTATACGGAATTCGGTACCCAAGATGGCAAGTTTGACTCCTTTTTCAAAATGAGAATCCAAACATCACACGACCACTGTCCCTAATCTCAGGTGAAAACTTGAATCATTGATCTAAAAAAAATCGGATCACCTAATTTGTCAGTCTTGACAAATTCCGAGTCTAGTTTGATTAGATTTTGGGTGAAATCGGCCAAAGGTCAAAGGTCAAGGTCAAATCATCAAATTGTATCCGTTTACGCGATAACTCAAGACTGGATCAAGCAAATTTCACCAAACTTTGTCGGAGGATGATGTATGATGGGGCAATTACTTGATTAATTTTTTAGTGAAAGGTCAAAGGTCAAAGATCAAGGTCAAATCCTAAAATTTATCTCTTTATGTGATAACTCACAACTGGATGAAGCAGCTTTCACCAAACTTGGTCCAAGGATGATGTATGATGGGACAATCAGTTGAGTAGATTTTAGGGACATTGGCAAGAGGTAAAAGGTCAAAAGGTCAAGGTCAAATGCTAAAAATGTTGCTATTTCCCCCCATATCTATGCAATGCCCAAAGGTATTTTCTTGAAACTTAGTGTAGACATGTACTACTGCATGAAGATTCTCCAGAGAGAGTTTCATGTCGTAAGGTTAAAGGGAGTGTACAGCACTGGTTGAGGAAGGGATACATGTTTTGAACATTCCTAAGTGAGATAATGAAAAGCCTCTTATGAAATATGAAAGAGCATATAATTTTAAGAAGGATTCAACGTTTATTTGATGAAAATTGGTTTTCAAATGGCTGAGATATCCAAAAAAAAAGTGCTAATAATAAAAGGCGACATGCCCCAACTTTATTAGGATCTCTTTGTTTCACCTTGTTTTTGGATATCTCAGCCATTTCAAAACCGATTTTCATCGAATAAACTTTTGATACTCCTTAGAACTGCATGCTCTTTGACATCTCATAGAGTGGTTTCTGAATATCTCGCAAAATGTTAAAAGCTAAATCTACACCTCGACCAGAACTGTACACACCCTTTAAAGGTCAAAAGGTCAAAAGTTAGGTGAAAATGTTGCAATATCACTTTTCTCGCAAATGGTTCATGGAACTTAGTACATACGCATGTACTGACTGGCAGGGATTATCTAGGGAATTTAGGGGTCATGGGTCAATAGTCAGGGGGTCAAAGGTCAAGGTCAACTCCTCAAAATTTTACTATTTCCCTCATATACTAGTATATGCAATGCTTGCATTATTAGTTTAAAAACTTAATATACACATGCATTACCTAATGGAGATTCTCCGGGAAATTTCCAGCCAGAAGGTCAAAGGTTAAGGGTCAAATGCCAGGTTTCAATGCCCCCCAAATAATCTATTTTGTACTGTAATTACACTCTTTCTTCATACCTTGGAAATTACTCATTGCATAAACTTATAAAAGGGTCCGTCAGAAGTCAAGTAAAAATTCTCAACTAGACTTGGAATTTGTCAACACTGACAAATTAGGTGATCCGATCTGTTCGGAAATCAATGATGTGAGTCCTGATCCAAATAGGCATGACCGTACAGGTTTCATCGGCGTTGAGGGGACATTGGCCTTGTGATGTTTGGATTCTCATTTAGAAAAGGGAGTCAGACCTGCCATCTTTGGTACCGAATTCCGCATACACTAACGAAGATACAGAATGAAGTATACAGTGAAACCCCGTTATAACGAGTTTGGTTATAACGAGGAACCGCGTATAACGAGGTGATCGCGTCGGTCCCGTTTTCCTTTGCGTGTAAACCTATGGCAGAACGAATCGGTTATAACGAGTTCGGTTATAACGAGATTCCAGTTATAACGAGGACAATTTCGGTGCATCATGATAAAGAAAAACATAAGCAATTTGATCGGATATAACGAGATTCCATTTCTTGACTAAATTGCCGCTTTCAAACACGCGACAAACGAAACCCTGAAAACGGAAATCACGCTATCCACGTCTTTTTCCGTTTCGCAGAGAACCGTTCCTTCCATGTTTTCTTCTAAATCACGCGATAAGACACAGGAATGTCTTCCGATGTTCCTACTAAATCATTAAACATAATCATTCGATTTTCTTTTCTGCGAGATACGCGTGCGTGATATTAGGGCAGGCCACACCGCAACGAGAAATAAAAAAGATAACGCATTCAAAAACTTTTCATGTAGCGACACTTGTGGCCAAAAATGGACAATTGGAATGCGTGTGCAACTCATTATTATATCCTTTCCATTTTTAGTTCCGACTTCCAGTTCTTTTGCTGCTTAGCAAATATGAGTGTGGATGATTAAGGCCGAAATAATTAATGAAATCATCGCGATCCCGTCGGGTGACAGTAGCGTAAAAATAGTTGAATAACGCATGTTAACCTCCTTAATCGGTGTTCAGAAAAAGAAACGAACGCATTTATTAATTTTAATAGATCTGGATTTGTTCATTATCATTAACAAATTATAATTTAGATATGAGTGTGTATGATTAAAGCCGAAATAATTAAGGAAATCATCGTGATCTCGTCGGGTGACAGTAGCGTAAAAATAGTTGAATAACGCATGTTAACCTACTTAATCGGTGTTCAGAAAAAGAAACAAACACATTTATTAATTTGAATAGATCTGGATTTGTTCATTATCATTTAACAAATGATAATTTAGATATGAGTGTGTATGCTATGATTAAAGCCGAAATAATTAATGAAATCATCGCGATCTCGCTGGGTGACAGTAACGTAAAAATAGTTGAATAACGCATATTAATCTACTTAATCGGTGTTCGGAAAAAGAAACAAACGCATTTAACAGTTCAAGGATGTACAAAACGCGAAGAGATTTTCGAAAGAAAGTAAAGAACGCATTTTTAATCCCGTCGGACGCAACGATCATACATTGTATAAAATTACAGCTGAAATGATTCATGAAATTATCGAATTCCCGCTGGGCTCCAACAGCGTAAAATACCTCTCAAGTTAACGGTAAATAATGCATGTATGTTACTCTGAAATTATCGCGATCTCGCCAGGTGACAGTAGCGTAAAAAATAGTTGAATAAGCATGTTAACCTAAATCAGAAAAAGAAACAAACGTATTTATTAGTTTGAATAGATCTGGGTTTGTTCATTATCACAATTTTAACACTGCATTTCACAATGAAGATTTTTCTTTCTTTCAGAATGTCTATGAGGTACAGATTTGCGTAAAAAGGATCACAACATAACCTTCCACATTCAATCCTGTCGCATATTTTTTAAGAACAGATGTACAAAACGCGAAGAAATTTTTGGAAGAAAATAAAGAACGCATTTATAATCCCTTCGAGCGCAACGATCATAAGATTATATTGTACAAGATTACAGCCGAAATGATTCATGAAATCATCGCATTCCCGCTGGGCACCAACAGCATAAAAATACCTCGCAAGTTATGGTAAACAATGCCTGTATTTTACTCTCTTTGCGCTGGTGTTAGGAAAAATTAACAAACAAGAATTACAATAAAGAATTATCTCTTTTCAACATCTACTTTTTCGTCTAATTCACAAATAATTTCCCTTTATTATCTCAATCATAATGATCCATAATTGTGTAATAACAACGCAAAGGATGGGTATATTCCGATGTCGTGCTTATGTTTTTCTTTGTTTTTGATGCGTACGGTTATAACGAGGTACCTGTTATTTAACGAGGTAATATCGCCGGTCCCACGGACCTCGTTATAACGGGGTTTCACTGTATTTGACCTTTGACCCCGCTTTGCACACCCAAGATGGCATCTGAGCAAAAAGTGGTTATTTTGTGAAATGATTCTTGTAACATGGTCTTTGCTTGTGCAAAATATGGGGAAAATAGGACATGTATTCACCAAGATACAGCATGAAACATTTATGACCTTTGACTCAAATTTACATACCCAAGATGGTGTCCGATCAAGTACTGTAGTTGTTATTTTATGAAATAATGAACGTGACATGACCTAAACATGTGCAAAATATGGGGGTGATAGGGGCCGTTTTTCTTGAGTTATTGTAAAGAAAGTTGTAGAAAGAAAGAAATATCTTAATACATCGCAGAGAACCTTTAATTTCAACCAAGTTTTTTAACGTAATCCCGACATCGCATGAAAGAATGAAGGTCACGCTTTCGATAGCGCAAAGTCTCAACATATTCAAATTTGGGAGAAATTCACCAAAGGGTAAAGTGAGCTAGTCGTCGATAAAGACAATCATGTCAATTTTCACATATAGAAAAATTCCCTCCCATAGAGATAACACGTCATAACGAAGATACAGGAAGATGTACATATGACCTCTGACCCCACTTTGCACTATGACCTTTGACCCCACAGACAAGATGGCATCTGAGCAAAAAGTTGTTATTTTGTGAAATGATTTTTGCAACATGTTCCTTACGTGTGCAAAATGTGGGAAAGATAGGACGTGTATTTACCAAGATACAGGATTAAACACTTTTGACCTTTGACCCTAATTTACATACCCAAGATGGTGTCGGAGGAAGCAGTTGTTATTTTGTGAAATGATGTTCGTGACATGAACTAAAAATGTGCAAAATATTGGGTTGATAGCCATTGTTGTTGTTGATCTATTGCACAGAAAGTAGAAGAAAGAAAGAAAAATAAAGAAAAACTTAAGTTATTTTATAGAAATTTGAAGGAGAAGCATAAAAAAATCAGAAAAAATAAAGTTAGGAAGGGAGATTAAGACTTACTAAAGAAAAAGAAGAAAAAAGTGTTTTAAAAAAATTTAAAAATAATATTGGCAGGGGTGAGCCTCAAACCAGGGACCTTAGGATTACGAGTCGGATGCGCTATGCACTGACCTATTTCATGCTCCATAGGCCCTGTGTATTGAGCAAAATGATGCTGCATCGAAGCCACTTGCCATTTTCAACCAAGTTTTTGACGTGATGCCGACGTCGTATGAAAAAAGGAGGGCACACTTGCGATAGCCCAAAGTCTCAGCTACAACATATTGAAATCTGGAAGAAATTCAGCGAAGCATAAGTGAGCTAGTGCTCGAAAAAGATATATAATCATGTCAATTTTCACTTCCAGAAAAACTGCTCTCCCGTAGAGATAACATGTAAACTGGTCAAATTTTACAAGGATACTTTCAATCCATTTTTATGAGGTGATGACGTTATCCAATCAAAATTTTGTAATCATAATTTTGAAAGAACATTAAATAAGCTACAACATACTGAAATCTGGGTGAAAATTGGCAAAGGATAAGTGAGATACGCTCGAGTAAACTTGAATTTTGATGACGTCATTTTGAAAATTTACTTTTTTTACTTTATTAAATTTGATATCTTTTAACACGTCATTACGAAGATACAGAAAGAAGTTCGCATGACCTTTGACCCCACTTTGCACAGACAAGATGGCATCTGCGCAAAAAGTGGTTATTTTGTGAAATGATTCTTGTAACATGGTCTTTGCGTGTGCAAAATATGGGAAAGATAGGACAGGTATTTACCAAGATACAGGATGAAACATTTATGACCTTCGACCCTAACTTACATACCCAAGATGGTGTCTGATCAAGTAGTTGTTATTTTATGAAATAATGTACGTGACATGAACTAAACATGTGCAAAATATGGGGGTGATAGGGGCTGTTTTTCTTGAGTTATTGCAAAGAAAGTTGCAGAAAGAAAGAAATACCTCAATACATTGAAGATAAGCTTCAATTTCAACCAAGTTTTTTGACGTGATCCTGACGTCACATGAAAAAATGGAGGGTACACTTTCTATAGCTCAAAGTCTCAGCTACAACATATTAAAATCTGGGAGAAATTCATTGAAGCATAAGTGAGCTAGTGCTCGATAAAGATAGTCATGTCAATTTTCATTTCCAGAAAAAATGCACTCCCATAGAGATAACACGCAAACTGGTCAAATTTGACAAGATTACTTTCAATCCATTTTTAACGAAGTGATACCGTCATCCAATCAAAATTTTGTTATTACATTAATGAAAGAGCATTTAATAAGCTACAACATACTGAAATCTGGGTGAAAATCGGCAAAGGATAAGTGAGATACGCTCGAGTGAACTTGGAATTTGATGATGTCATTTTGAAAATTTACTTTTTTTATTTTATCAAGAAATTTGATATCTTTTAATCATTTTTCCAGCATCGCCAACCCATGAAATGACATGTACTACTCATCAGCTTTCAGAATACGTAAAGAAAATGGGGGGTCACCTTCCATCCTGACGAGTAAAATCGGATTTAAAATTGCCAGGGTTTTGGCATAGTTGCACTGTATATCGCCATTGACGCGCGCGCGGAATTTCAACTTTGACGGGCCCGTGTGACGTCATATTGAGTCGGATTGACTTGAAACTTGGTAGAAATATTCCTTGACATTTCAGACATCCGATCCGTTTGAAAAAATGGGAAATTTCTATTGCATATGAGCTGTGCGTGCGTATACGTGCGCGCGCGTACGCGTCCGTCCAATTTTGTCAATTTTTCAAAAAATGCTCCAAATCGTCTGAAACATGTGCAAAAAAAAATTTGAGCTCGATTGGAGTATGTAAATATTTCAACGCGTGCGTCTAAAGAGTAGATATGAATTTTGAGAATATGATTAGAATGTGCTTGACTTGAAATATATGTGACGTAAATTTCATTGAAAAATTCCATTCCATTAATGAGATATGATTGAGAATGTGTTTTCATATAATGACATCATAGTGACGTCACGGTTGACTGATCACTATGATTTTACTAGATCTGTCGTCTTTGGGACACGATAGATATATGGTATAATTTTGAAATTGATAGGCCGAGGACTTTTTGAGCTAACCTCTGCACAACTTTTGAGGAGAAAGAAGAAAGAATCCGTACAGATACAGAAGGTGATCCGAGAGGATACTGGGATCACCTAATTCCCTAAATATGTGTACCTGCACTCTTAGACAATCATAGCAAACCCAGTTCAAGGAAAGTGAACATTCAAAATATTTCTGACAAACCTGTCATTTCAATATTTTGCCAGTTATGTGAAACTGTCATCACACATTGTGAAGACATTGTACTATACACCTATTTGGAGAATCATGCATTATGGCGGAGGCATCAGTCGCCATAGCGACATTTCTAGTTTTTTTTTTTATACGCTCTGTATGGTGTCCCACTTAATTCATTTCAATTTAATTCAATTCAAAATGATTTTATTTCCATATAAAGTAATACAAAGTAATATACCAAACGCTTACATGAGTACATAACATCAAAACGAACTTTGAATCACGTAATTTTCAACAAAACATTAATACAATTATTATAATGATATCAACTCTGGTTTGGATAAATAAACAAGTGAGCAATACAATATTAATCTATAACTTTACATGGAAAAGGGGAATTCACATGAAAAGCATAGCTTGTAAAATTTGTGATTACTCTTGAAGGTCAGGGCATCTCAAGATCCGTCAAGGACTCCATGTAAAAGGTTTTGATATCCTGATGAAATAATCAGAAAAAAAAAAACTATGACAAGGACAAGAACAAAAGCAGGGATGGAACAGACAGAAATAAAACTAAAGATATTCTTGACCAAGAAAGGGAGGGAAACAAAACAAGACAATGTCTACATTCAGTTATCTGGAAAGGTCACCAAGGCATGAGGAAGAACTTAAAATTCTCTACAAATTTGGCTTAAAACACAAACTCTTAATTATATAAAAGATACTCATCGTTAATCTATTTATTAAAGTTATTTTTATGAAAACGACAAAAAAAAAATCTGCTTGTTTGCTTGAGGATGATTTTTTTTTCAGTTTTGATTTAAAGGAAGGAAAAGTCAAAGCATCTTTTAGAGTATTATCAAGGCTGCTCCAGAATCATAAGAAGGCTGTTTAAGAATCATATTATATTACTTATTTTCATACACATATCTATCATTGTGTACCTCTGTTGCCATAATCTCATACACTGTATCTGTTGTTATTGTGCATGCATGCATTCCCTGCTTTGTTCACATTTCCCATCTTGTAGCAACAGAGGTAGGCACTACCCCCAGTGTCCAGGGATGGAGAGGGGAAGACATCCGCCTACCATGTGACATCCAGGAAGAGCCTCGCGCTGTAATTTGGGTCAAGGAGGGCATCTCAGGTCAGCAGCCATGGACGATCAAGGCTAGATTCTTTGACGGAAACTTTGAGAGCATGGAGGAACGGTTCGACATCGACAAGAACTTCAACCTCGTCATACCTGACTTGGAAGAGGCAGATGAGGGTCGTTACCACTGTAACGTGACACTGAGGAATCTTCACAACTTTTCAAATTCCACTTTCTTGACAATTCACTGTAAGCAATCCGTTGTTATCAGTGGGCAAGTCCAAGCTATTTGATAACTCATGGCTGAAAATTCAAAATGATTCAAACAAGACAAACTTGGCGTCATTGTAAAGCCAAGATGTTAAAATACATGAATTTTAATAAGAAAACAGAAAATTACTTGTGTGTGACTAGGAATAAATGAATACATTTGCATAAATTAAAAATTACAGTGTAGGGTAACATGTGGGACATCACAAAGCGTTGCATTTTTTAAGATATCTTAAAAGTTTTTCACTTTTGTAGCCCAATCCTAGTGGGATCACAAAGTTTGAATGGGAAGTTATCATGACTAAGAATTCCAGTTTCTCAACTGATTAAATATGCAAATGAGGGACGTGCCAAAATTGGTATGTCGCACGTGTTACTTTTTAGGTCATTATTTCTCATTTGCATAAAAGCTGATTTTATTTTCCTGAAAGTTTCAAAAATCTACCAAATCTACATTAGTCTCCATCATAACCAGGAGAAGAAATGTTAGTCTGATCAACATAATTAACACCATCTTTAATTAGATTTGGTAATGTGTGGGACATCTGTAACGTGTGGGACAGCATGTGTATTACAATGGGAGTATATTGAAATGTTGCCATAAGGAAGTAGAATTTCCCCAGACCTTGTAGAACAATGAATGCTATATACAGTACTCAAAATATTAATTATTTTGGCCTTGTATATTCCTGTCATTCTTTTACTGAGCTGTAAGTAAATTTTGAAAAGTTTTGTACAAAGCACACACACAAAAAAAAAATATTAAAAACAGATCAAAATAAAACGAAACAAACAGAATTTACATATACTTCATAGGTCTTCACATACATGAGAACTCACGAAAAATTTGCCTTAAAGTGGCATTCCAGACAATTTTCATAATTTCATATCATGTACTGGTAGTACATAAATCTACAGTTCTATGTATAAATTTGTGGAATTTATTGTGGTCTTGAGCAGAGAAACAATACTCTGAAAAATCTTAAACAAATTACATTGATACAGTGTTGATGACATAGAGCCTCACATATTTCAGAAATGTAGCAGTGTAATCGAGATTCCATTACAATACCACTTGCCTATAAGTTCACCTGTGTAGAATGTATGCATGCCATCTTCTTTCGTTCTGCTTCCTTGAGGCCAAACTCATGCAGTATTACGGTGAGGATGTCATGTCATCATTCTTGTTCATTGCAAAATGTTGTAAATTTTGAAAACATTCTTATTCCTCAACCCAATCACTATGAATTCTGAAGCTCTGTCCTTAATTTAACGATTTCATAGTTGTTCAAATGTAAAAGTCCGAAAATCATCTGGAGGTCTCTTTTAATTGTGATATATTTTGCCACATTCATTGAAGAGATGACTTAATTTTCCTTCAACATACAAATTACAGAGTCTTAATCTTTTTTTTTTCTTTCTTTTTTTTTTTACAAATAAAGTGTCCGCTAATAGTGCTATATTAACCCAATTTTGTTTTTCCAGTCACAAAATGAAATGAACGTACTGTACGTGTTCTGTATGTACAGTATATGGGCGATTGTATAACTACTCAAGATTTATTGTCACAATATCTTGCTTGATAAAAAGTTGTTCAAGGTCTGTGTTGGATCTTAATATGCGACTATTATTGTTGCGTCTTTCACCAAACCAAGGAGATTTGAGAAATGGAGTAACAACAGTCTCATTCCCTTTGATCCCATGTTTCATGCCGCCACTCAGAAATATTTGAAGTATAGAGTCTGTGTTAAACTGGAGCTGCCTCACATATAGGAAGACAATCGATTCATGTGGCATTGCATCATGACTCGTCACTCTCAAAGGAAGCTATGTCTTTATGATGGTAATTGCTTTTCGCCGCCCCTTCTTAGAAAACAAGCGGCACATAAATAGTTGTTACAAGCTATATATTTTTATTTCGAGTATGGGAAAGTCACTAGTGTGTGTAAAGTCTACGGCAGTCTACTGACAAAAAAGGTCTGAAACCTAAGACTATAGGGACTCTACCGAAGAAAAATTGTGTTCGCATACTTCTTAAGTACAATGACCACAGACCTCGGCATTGCCTCGCTTTGGCATGATGTGTTAGAGCTTGGACAGATAATCAGAAGGTCCGTGGTTCGACTCCCAGTAGGGGTCTTGCTCAACATCTTGTTTTCATTTTTGCTCTTAATTTCTAAAGTACATGTATATTAAGTTTGTAACGGTTTATTCCATCAGGCTTAAGGCTAATGAGAGTAAAAAAGTCAAAGACTTGATAGTTATTCTCTATCCAAGTCACCGAGACAAATAAATGCCTTTCCCATACTGGGAAAAAAATATCGCGCACGGGGATGTGCGAATAAAATTTGTACAAAAATTGATAAAATGAAAATCAAAATTACTCTTTTTTACATGACTTTACACGAATCTAACATATAAATGAATAAAGAACTACACTCGAAAATTATACCATATCAGTTTCATTTGTCGGAAGCAATTGGAAAGATGATAGAATCGGCTTTGTAGTTAGAGTACAGTTTCAAATATTTTCACAACATACAGCTCAGGTTTACATTTTGACGCATAATCTTGGACGGGATTTACTTTTGTTTCATATGCTTTATCAATAGGAGAACATTCATTCTGTTTGACAAATAACCAAGCAGAATATAGACAATATAATGTCAGAGGTTAAAATGAATCTTCAGATTGCTCAAAAAGGCCGTCACCGATCTTGATTAGAATTGTAAGATTTAATAACCAAAAAAATGACAAGAATTCCATGTTTTGTAAGCTGAAATACAAAAAATTTCGGCTTGTTCGCCAAAATTTATCAAGATTTATTACATTTAAATCACCCTCAAAAGACCCCTTTTAAGTGCTTGAAAAAGCATATCATGTGGATTTTTTAAAAGTCCCTACCGGGATGTGGTTGTGGTTGAACACTTTTTCAGAAATTGGGGGCGCAATTTTCGCGCTTGCCCCGAGCGCTGTTTTCCCTAAAGATACGCCACTGCTTGAGAGAAAACAGAAAGATGAATGTTTATGAAACATGGTTCATCTTAAGTACACGTATTAGATGTGTAACAAGTTGTTCACAATGATTTTTTATCAGAGTGACAAGTATTTTCACAATATTTGAAAAACAAAGTAAAAGAAAAAAAGCCATCTTCTGGTCCCACGCGTTACTGGGGAATAAAAAAAAAAAAGATACAGTATCAAAACTCTGGAACATGACATGTGGGAGTTGATGGGTCGAAGGGGGAGTTACTCCAACCATAAACGTAAATTGAGCACAGAAGCAGAAACATCAATGAAACACCGAGTTAAAATTTAAAAATATTAGACGATCTGTTCAAACATTATTATGATAGAGAACAACAACACACTCCCTTGACTGTATTCATTATTGTCTCGATTATATTATCTTTATCTAGTCCTCGCCGCGCTGTTTAAGATAAGTCTAGGCATGGACCTACAACCATGGACCTACAACGAAAAATGTTTCCATGGTCTAGGTGTCAAAAAAAAAAAGAACCCTCCAGATAGACATATTTTTCTGTCTATGCACTGACATGCAGAGAAATGAAATCCAACAACTTTATCAGTGAATTGTGCAAACGATACGCAGGCTCGAGATCAAAAAAAAAAAATTCTTCGTATTTTTCTCCAAAAACCTTCAAACTATTAAAGGAATGTGTGTTTCTTGGGTTGTCTTGGGTTGGGTTGTCAGTTTTGCATCACTCTACTTTGAGTGTGACTTCATAAATAGTTGCTCATGGATTGTCTCAAAACTGACAAAAATTTTAAAAACTTTTGAACAGTTTGTCTGATTTTCTCAAAACTCTCAATGATTTTTTTTCTTCATATTTTTCTATGTTCATTGGGTCAACACAAGTGTTTGGGAAAACTTTCTGGTAAGTTTTTTTTTTTTTCTATAAGATCCTTCAAACTAAGGAATGTCTCTATACAGGAAGCCAGAGCACAATGCACTGATAAAGTTGTTGGGTTTCATTTCTCTGCATGTCAGTTCATAGACAGAAAAATCCATCTGTCCGGAGGAATTCTTTAAATCATTTTTGACATTTACAGCTTTCCTCCGTATAGGAGGGTGTAGAGTTGTGTGATTTGTGTCAGAGGCTAACAAATCTACTGACTACCAACTTGGACAACTCAATAAAGAGAAATATCACGGCGAATCTGGCGTTTCACTTCTGGCTATTTATTCTGCCATTTTCTGGTGTTCACACTACTTTTCAACAACAGGGGGCGCTAGACCACATTAGTGGTCATCAACACTACATCACCCTTGTCCTTTTTTTTTTGTTTTTTTTTGTTTTGCTTTGTTTTGTTTTAACTCCAAACATCCTATTATTTTTGTTTGTATTAAAACTTATCCAAAACCATTCTTTCAGAAACATATGAAATCTGTGCTGTGTCTGTAATGCACATTATCAGAAATATGGTTTCCAAATAATTCTTGTTCATTTTTTTTTTCAAAAGTTTCTTTCGAGATAACTCCAGAATTCCAGAAGTTTTGGCTTGAAACACTTGAAACAATTAAAACATGATAACTCTTAAAACACCGAAATGCTTGAAACACTTGAAACACTTGACAGCATAAGGGTGAAGTTCACGTTCCAAAAAACTTCACAGTTCGGTAATTGTCTAATATAAGCGCCATGTCTTGAGAGTGTAAAAATATGTAACAATCCGGTGAATAAAACAGATTGTTGGGTTCACAGAAAAAAAAAAGAGTTCAGCATTTTGAGTTCAGAGTTCAGAGTTCCTGTGGTATACAGAGCAGGATACTCGCAACCAGATCAGCATAGCGTAAAATGACCGCGGAATGTGGAGTCCAAAGTTCGTATCATGCAATTGTAAGTCCAGCATGAACTTTCATATAGTTTGCATTCAATCTTCCTGAATGTTCAAACTCTTTAGTTCACCAAATCTTTCCTTATGTTTCTTTTTTTTTTTATAGAAAAACCCAAACAAGTAAAACCAAAAGGTCTAAAATCTACAAAAAATAATACAGCAACCGCTCAAAGTTCATGGTCGTAGGATCGAACCGGCAGTCGATGTCATCTCCTGGATCGTCGCGCTCACATCTCGTAGTCCTGGAATCGAACTGGCATTCGACGTCGTCTACCAGATCGTCGCACTGGGGTCCTCCGGAACGGTCGTTGGGGTTGGTTGACATCGCCTGCGTTGTCGTCTGCAGGTAGGTCATCGATGTCGTCTCGTCGGTCTGCGATGTCGTCAACATCAGAGTCAGGAGGGTCGTCATCATGGCATACCTCAGCATTCACCTTCTTGAAGAACGAAATGTTCCTCTTTGTGATGTAGTTACCTCTCCTGGCTACGACAGAGTTGCCTTTTCTGCTGACAACGATCAGTGGTCTGTGGTCAAATGGAGAGCTAGCCTTTGACGACTTTGGCTGCCTGACCAGTACAACATCACCTGCTTTCACCTCACTGTGGTTGCTGTTCATAGCTTTGTCAGCATTCTGTTTCATCCTTTTCTTTAAGATGCTGTCTCTGTTCCTCATGATGCTCTCTGAGTCCACTTCATGCAGGGGAAGTGTGATATGTGGCAGCTCACACTTCATCTCTCGTCTGTTCAGGGCTTGGCACAGTGACAAATTTGTTGTCGAATGGGGTGTAGCTCGATAAGCTCTGAGAAACTTGAAGAGTTGCTGCTTCCAGCTTCGTCTCTCAGTATGAGCTGTTCTGATGACTTTCACAAGGGCTCTGTTAAACCGTTCAACAGCTCCATTAGCTCTAGGCCAGTACGGCGTCACCTTTCTATGGTTGAATCCCAGATGATCGGCAAATGCACTGAACTCATGGCCACTGAATGGAGGTCCATTGTCACTTTTGACAGTAACCGGCACACCTTGTCGAGCAAATATTGCGTCAAGGGCAGGAAGAGTTGCTTTGGCTGATGTCGAAGAAACTATTTCCACTTCCAGGTATCTGCTGTAGTCGTCGTTTACAACTAGCAGGTATTCACCTGATGGTAGTGGACCGAGAAAATCAGCCGAGACTTCTTGCCATGGTCCATCTGGGAGGTCCGTCATTCTGAGTGGTTCTGGTCTCTCAGCTCCATCTGATACGGCAGCTTGGCAGGGTATGCATGACCTCACCTTCTCTTCCACCATCTGATCCAGCCTTGGGAACCAAACCTTTTCTCTGAGGAGGCTCTTTGTTTTCACAATTCCTTGGTGTGAGGCATGGGCCAGGTCTACTGCCTTGTTGACCAATTTTGTTGGGAGTACTAGTCTGTTTCCTCTGAGGATCACGCCTTCATGCACCGAAAATTGCTCTTTGCTTGACTGGTATGGCTTCAGTTCTGGCCTGTTCCAATGTTCGTGTCTCTGCGTCTCAATGGCTGTCATCAGAAGTTGGAGATTCTCGTCTTCCAGTGTGGCTTGCGTCACTTCAGCCAATGTCATTGCTTTGGGTACTGCATGGCTGCAGACATAGTTCAGGTACTGGCTATCTCTGTCTGGTGAGCGTGCTTCTGGGCAATTCCACGGTTTGTAGGACACAGATGCCGAAAATTCAAAATGATATTTGTTTCAAACACCATACATTTTCAGACAATACTTGAGTTGAAATTTTAAGAATCATTATGTTTTTCAATAAAAGTGGCCATTTTGATTTTCAAAATGGCTGCCAAAATATGCCTATAACTCAATGGTAAGAAAGAGTGTATTGTCACATAATTTACCCTCTGTATATCCACTTTACTAGTACTCTAAACAACAATCTTTTATATGTATGCAGTTACCAGACAAGTCTTTTACCACATGATAGAAAGAAAAAGCTGGTTGCTTTAAAGAATTTTATAAAAACTTTTAATTAGTTTGACAATGATGGATTTAACGTCAGTTACCAAAAACAAGGAATTTTTAACTTTATTCATCAAAGAAAGTGAGCTGTATGATGTAACTTAGGATTTCTAATGTATGCCCATATGCCTTCCTTTCAACACCAGAAAATAAGGATACTTTGCATACTGAAGAGTCAAATGAACACATCAAAATGTGTAACGTCAGTTACCGAAACGTCATATACCAGTATGTAACGTCAGTTACCATGACAGTAATTGTAACTTAGGCAAATTTTTTGACTTTAGGCCATGTCAATACATCTGGGAAGTCAAAGGTTATCAACAAAGAGCAGCAATCCCTTTGATAGGGAATGATGTCGTCACCATGGTACACTGTATATCCATGGATACCATGGTACACTGTATATCCATGGATACATTTTTTTTTTTTTCATTTTATCTTAAATCTATTTATTTATCATATTTTTTTTTTTGGTGGAGGGGGCTTGAGCTTTTGATTTTCGGTTCAGCACAAGTTTAAGGTTAAATCATCTGGAAGTTCAGGTTTACCACATGCAATATATAATGCACTCAAATTACTATACAGTACATTCACAGTCCTACGGGATGATAAAGCTACTGTACCAAATTTGTAGGCCTAATCAATGATGTGGTTGCATGGTACAATGTAACCACCTTTTTCTATTAAAAAGCTTGTGTACAGCTGTATACCAACAGTTTTATAATCTTTACTAATGACTACTTTTGCTAGCATTTTTCTTTTTTTCTGGAAGCTTAGTGAAGTTTCTACCTCAAGGCAAATGCAGGAAGAGATATATTTCTTCGCTTGCACTTAAATGTTTGGTTTAGTTAATATGGCACATCTTGAAATGGTACATAAGCAGGCCTGACATAAGGCATGTACTGTCATTACTGTTTGAAACTAACACTGATGTTGCTCAACGTTTAACACTAATGTTGCTCAAAGTGAGAGGTGATTCTAGGGTAAAATAAAAAACTGTTCATATTTGTTGATTACTTTATTTCATTCATGCAGGGACATTTTTGTAATACATGATAATTATGAACAGGAAGATTCATTTATTGCAACTGATTGACAAATTGCCCTACATCGACGTAAATAAGCACTGAATTGATCAGTGTTATCAGATCAGATTCATTTATATTGATCTTAAAATTCTTTCATTGCAAAGTCCTATTTCTTGGTATCTGGGATGTATTTGCAAGCCTTGATATACCAGTGAAAAGGAAAAGAAAAACAATTACTTTCCTTCAAGCAAGGAATAAACAAATAATGCCCTTTTGACCAAAAAAGCATGCTTCTTCACAGAAAAAATATTAAAAGTGTAACACTATTCATTTAAATCATTATTGATAATGGAGATCATTTTGTTATTTGTGGCCCTAACAATGCCTTGAGGGAGACGGAGTAAAATAAAGAAAAGAAGAAAGAATATATCACAGTAGATTTCATACATATATATGAATATTTTTATCTGTATGTGTTTTTTCCCCATGACCTGAAAGATATTTTTTTTTTCACACACAAAAATATCTGTGTTTTGTGTAGTACTGCAGGGTATTATGGGTGAGGTACTCTAGATAGAAACTTTCCTGTTCATTAAAAAAAAAAAAAAAAAACATAAAAATAAAAACCTTAGTTATGTCAATATTCATACTTGGAACTGCTGAATCTAAATGGCTCTGTGTAATCATAACTCTTGAATAAGCATTCAATCTTAAGACAAATGTCAAGAAATATCCTCTGGTGCATTTACATTATTTTTGCTCAACTGTGCTATGGCATGGGTGGGGAGGGGGGGGGGGAGCTTGCCCTCTAAGGGCCCCACCCCATTTGTGTCTTTAGATTTTGTTTTGATTTGTTGCTAAGTAAATGCCTGGGATTGTTACTGGTATACTGCAGCAGCATAATAACCTGTTGAATAAATTAGTTCTTTGTAAACCCCATAGCAAAAGTATGTGTAACGTCAGTTACGTAACGTCAGTTACTGACATGTTTCCCTTTAAGTTTTCTTTAAACACAAAGAAAATGGACTAATGTTTCATTTCATTTGGGTATTTGTAATTGATGAACCAAGGTATGATTCCATATCAAGCAAATCACTCTGAAAGGTCAGAATTATAAAATATCACAAAACTATTCCTAATCATGATTTTCCATGTGTAAACCCTATGGCAAATGTAAGCGTAACGTCAGTTACGTAACATCAGTTACCGTCATGCCTTCACTGAAATTGGCATGGTGCTAAAAGGAAATATCTAAAGTGCACATTATTTTGCACACCTGTTCCTAAGAACCTAGGTATATTGCCATATAAAACACATAAAGTTTAGAAGTAAGGGACATGAGATATAAAATTTCCATTTAAATCTACACCATAATTTCCCATGTCCTTTTTCCGTAACGTCAGTTACCGACACATTTTCACTTGCTATGTGATAAGAAATGCAGTTTGAGAGAAAAACTTTCCACCTATTTCTTCATTCTCATGAACTCATTCATCAATGCTAATTACAAGCCCCAGGTGCTTTCATTCACAAAACTACAACAAAAACAATTTCATGAAAATCCTTACGCGTAACGTCAGTTACCGTGGAATTGCCCCTCTACTTTGTCTGGGTGTCTGCTCAAGTAGTTGACTGGGTTTTCCTCATCTCTGCCAGGTCTGTACACCAATTTGCTGTTATATGGCATCAGTCTCAGTCTCCACCGTTCAATTCTGGCAGACATAGGGGTTTGCTTCTCAAAGATCCTGAGCAGAGGTTTATGGTCTGTGATGACCTGGAATTGAGCACCGTACAAGTAGAGGTGGAATCGTTCCACTGCCCACACAACAGCAAGCATCTCTCTCTCCGTCTGGGAGTATCTGGTCTCGGTGTCTGTCAAAGATCGACTTGCATACGAAATCGGTCGGTTGTTTTGGCAGAGCATCGCACCAAGGCCTTTGGGGCTCGCATCCACCAGTAGTACTGTGGGTTTGGTTGGATCAAAGTATGACATTGTCTGTGCATTTGTCAGTACCTCTTTCAGTTTCTCAAATGCTCTGATTTCCAGCTCACCCCAAGTCCACTGTACATCCTGATGAGTCAATGCTCGAAGGGGTGCTGTAAGTGCAGCATAGTCCGGGATGAATCTGGATATGTAGGATGCCAGGCCTAGTAGTGACTTCATCTCTTTGGCATTCTGAGGGGCGTCAGCATTGATTATGGCCTCGATTTTCCTTGGGTCTGGGCTCAATCCTTGCCTGCTGAAGACATGACCATAGAATGTCACAGAAGGTTGTGAGAATTGACACTTTTCTCTCTTGAGTCTGACATTGTGGGAGTTGAGTCGATCTAGCACTGCTTTCAGTCGGGAATCATGTTCAGCCTGATTTTTCCCATAGATGATTATGTCGTCTGACACATTTTTCACACCATCTACAGTAGACCTCGCCTAAGTCGACATCGCATAAGTCGACAACTCGCTTAAGTCGACACAATAAAAAAGTCCCGATTTTTGCCTTTGTTATTCCTTGAAAATTTCCTCGTCTTAGTCGACATTTATAAGTCGACAACTCGCGTAAGTCGACCTGATTTTTCAGTGCCAACTGAGCTGAAATACGTGTTAATTCCCTCGTCTAAGTCGACATAATTTTTCGCTCAAAATCTTATCACCATTCTCTGAAAAAGAATTGTTTTCCCGCTCTGATTCGCTGCGTTTCTACTCGGAATTCGCTAGTGTACGGCGCGGTAGCGTTCGCGCCATGTGTCCATTGTCTTGTATGCCAGAATATAGAAAGGACATACACTCATTTACACTGGAGCATTACATGTAGTACCCAAGACAGTTCACTTTACCCCTTTTCTCCCTCTCGTTTTTCTCAAAATGCACAAATTTTGTACACTTATATATCCCAGTAGGTATTCATTATCCGAACATGAAATAGGTCCAAGGTGTTTTTGTAAATCGGAATATTCTAACGTTGATTATTCCGAAGCGATATTAAAACCAGGGCCCTTTCTAAAAAGATTTATTACAATGCACTATAATGCAACTCAAAAAATCAAATGCAGGTGTATCAAATCACACGTAACTTTTGCATTTAAACGCAAGTGCATTGCTGAAAAGACTTGCGTTTGATAATCATATGAAACTAGAAAATAATTGTACGAACCTGAAACTCAATTGCGTTTAAACGCAGCTCTAAAAATCAAATACAAGTCCATCAAATCACACGCAACAATGTATCTAAACGCAAGAGCGTTGCAGAGAAGACTTGCGGTTTTTGTACGAAACTAGAAACTGCGTTTAGATACATCTCTATACATCTACGGAAGTGCGTTATTGTTGAAAAGACTTGCATTACTTTTTTCATTTCGTAAGCAAAATTAGAAATTAAACGCAACTCTGAAAATCAAATGCAAGTCCATCAAATCACATGGAACGCTGAAAGACTTGCGTTTGAAAATCATACGGAACTAGTAAATAGTAGGGAACTTTTTTTTTTTTAAACTCAATTGCGTTTAAACGCAACTCTAAAAATCAAATGCAAGTCCATTATATCACACGTGACGCTGTATTTAAACGCAAGTGCGTTGCAGAGAAGACTTGCGGTTTTTGTACGAAACTATAAGACACTGTTTAAACGCATCTCTAAACATCTACGGAAGTGTGTTATTGTTTAAAAGACTTGCATTATTTTTCATTTCGTAAACAAAACTACAAATTAAACGCAATTCTAAAAATCAAATGGAAATCAATCAAATCACACGGAACGCTGAAAGACTTGCGTTTGATAATCATACGAAACTAGAAAATTGTAGGGAACTTTTTTGAACTCAATTGCGTTTAAACGCAACTCTAATAATCAAAAGTCCATCAAATTACGTAACGCTGTATTTAAACGTAAGAGCGTTGCAGAGAAGACTTGCGGTTTTTGTACGAAACTATAAGAAATTGCGTTTAAACGCATCTCTAAACATCTACGGAAGTGTGTTATTGTTTAAAAGACTTGTCGTAAGCAAAATTAAATGCAATTCTGAAAATCAAATACAAGTCCATCAAATCACACGGAACGCTGAAAAAGACTTGCGTTTGATAATCACACAAAACTAGAAAATTGTATGAAATTTAAACTCAATTGCGTTTAAACGCAACTCTAAAAATCAAATGCAAGTCCGTCAAATCACAAGCAACGCTGTATTTAAAACGCAAGAGCGTTGCAGAAAAGACTTGCGGTTCTTGTCTGAAACTAGAAACTGCGTTGAAACGCATAAAAATTTACGGAAGTGCGTTATTGTTGAAAAGGCTCGCATTATTTTTTATTTCGTAACTGAACTTTCGCCATTACCGAACTTAGTCTGCACTTGCAGGGGAAAGACATTGCAACATTTACACGTTTCAAACTACCAAAACGCACGCTGCTTCACAAAATGTCGATGAAAAAGATGATAACGAATTATTGTTAAAGTTCGCTATACCGAAGTTTTAAATCTCAGTCCAAAGTTAAATTAGTCCGACAATGAAGAGGTTTGTTTTTACGAAGGTTATAGTAGTCCGAAAGATGTCGTTTTCGGATGAACACACTTTTCTTCTTTTTATTTCAGACGGGCCCGCACCGTACAGAGCAGTAATGTTGCGAATCGGAGCGCGAGAACAATTATTCATTTTCAGAGTATGGCAATACAAATTTAAGCAGAACAAATATGGCAACTTAGGAAAGGAAAATCACACATATTATTTCAACTCAGTCGGCACTGAAAAATAATCTCGACAGAATCATGCGAAATCACACGCATATCTTCCCAGCAACGCACTTGAATTTAAATCGCAAAGTTTAATGCAATTTTGGGGAATTTGCCTTTGATATTTCAAATCAAGTTTAAACGTTAAGTGTCTAGAAACGGGCCTAGGTTTCCGATCCCGCTCTCTCAAAATCTCTTTAGAGATTTGGGAAATGTGCGTTGTCGTTACTAACCCGCGCAAGATTTATGCATGAACTAAAACATTATGGTTGCTCATGTCAGTAGGCATGTTTTGGCGGCAAAAGGAGTAAGATATGGGTAGCGATCCGCATCGTGATCCAAATCTTACTCTGTACAGGGGAAATTAATTTTCATTTATAAGTCGACAAAATGTCGACTTGCGCGTAAGTCGACATTCGCGTAAGTCGACGTGTTTTGCTCAGTCCCGATTATGTTGACTTACGCGAGGTTGACTGTAGTCCACTCAGGAGTTCAGCCACTGCAGCCTGGAAAATTTCACTAGCCGAGTTGACTCCAAACATCAGTCTCTTGTATCTCCTGAGGCCAACATGAGTGCTGAATGTGGTGATGTATCTGCTGCTTTTGTGTAACTCAAACTGGTGGTAGCCTGCTGTGAGATCTAGAGTGCTGAAGACTGTTGCACCATTCATGTCCTCTATGAGTTCATCCAGCGTCGGCATTGGGTGTCTCTCTCGTTCTATGGCACGATTGGCTTCTCTCATGTCAATGCAAATGCGTACCTGTCCGTCAGATTTCGGTACTACTCGTACAACAATGGGGCTGATCCAGGGGGTAGGTCCATCGATTTTCTCGATTATGTCCTCTTTCTCTAGTCTCTCCAGTTTCGATTCGAAAGCTCTGGCTTGTACTTCACTGGCTTCCAGAGCCCGTCCAATATCCAGCAATTTAGTCAGTGTTAGATCGTCCCCCTTGCTGAGGGCTTGCCTACGGAGTTTAGGAGACTGACAGTGGGCGATTACCTGAGCCATTATCTCCCTGTCAGTATCTGTAAACTTGCAGTATTTTGCAAGCATGCGAAATCGAGTGACATACTGGTCAAGGGACTCGGTTTGTTCTTGCTTTCCCTGGCGGAAGATGTACACTTCATACATCGAATTGGACTTTGGCTGAAAATACTTGTTTAGGGCGTCGACAGCTTTTTCATAGTCATCGTCGTCACCTACGTGTTGGAGTGTATCAAAGATTTCGTCCACCTTCGGTCCAGCATAGTGGAGCAAGAGGGCTCTTTTTCGTTTGGCTGAAGATATGTCTAGTGCCACCATTAACCGTTCAAAGCGATTTAGCCACTTGGTCCACTGAGGGCCAGGATTGTTGTCGGTATCAACAAACGGTGGAAAAGCTGGTAAGGCACTCATTCTACTTGTGTACTTGTATTCATAAACAAACGAAGACTACTGGTACTCATTCACTGCACTGTGACGACGTCATGCACTCGTTGACACCATGGAAGACAATGCATGGGACTACAGGGATGAATTCCTGCATTGCTATCACGTACTGGAAGCATTTGATCGTTGGGGCCCGCTGATCTGCAGCAAACATGGGCTCGTAAGCACATTACAAACTTCTCGTCGCCATTGTAGAGTTGTGTGATTTGTGTCAGAGGCTAACAAATCTACTGACTACCAACTTGGACGACTCAATAAAGAGAAATATCACGGTGAATCTGGCGTTTCACTTCTGGCTATTTATTCTGCCATTTTCTGGTGTTCACACTATTTTTCAACAACAGGGGGCGCTAGACCACATTAGTGTTCAACAACACTACAGAGGGGTTCCGGGAAGCCAGATGTAATACACTCCCCGATGACCAGATACAGACCAATCTTTCAGTCAAGTCAGTGCAGTGCACTGTGTCCACCTTCAAGGTTATTCTTCGCCAGATGAAAGAGTACAATGTAATGCCATGACAGACCATCATTTCCATGGTTACTGGTCCCACAATAGATGCTGTCTGTGAGGTCCACCTGGCAGTCATTTAGTCTTCATTTGCCCTTCAGTTCATTCAGTTTTCAAGTACTCCTTGATCATTTAATTCTGCTTGTTATCTGATAATATGTTAGGGAGGCTGAGGTAATCACATTGAACCAGTTTCCATGGCAACCATGCCATCCTTGATTGACTAATCACATTGGATGCAAATCTCACATCTCAATGCAGTTTCATGCGTTATTGAATTGAATTGAATTGAATTGAATTTATTTATTCAGCATAAAAACAACAGAGAAAGACATTGATGAACAATCATGACAGACACAGAGAAAAAAACACGTAACTTTGGAATACATAAAGCTGAAGGTAAGCAGCCAACGAGGAATTAAGTTTCCTTAAAATCTGGCCTACCCAGAAAATCAATTTAAAAAAACACATTGGTGGTAAATTATTTCATATTTATAAAAAAAAAAAATGAGATGAACAGATATACTGTTGCAAGAACAAAACATAAAGCAATACAGCATGATACACAATACACTACATTTACATTACGAAGACAATACGAACAAAGTGAGTTACAATCATTAGATAGAATATATGTAATGCCAGCCAAGCATGTCAAAAACTTAGGAATGATTATTTTGTATAAAATTCTCCTTAAGTTTACGTTTGAATACATTAAAAGAGTTAACTTTATGAATAATATCATCTGGTATTGAATTCCATATAAGCGGACCTTGATAAAACACAGATTTCTGAAATAACGATGTTCTTACTTTTGGCATGTGAAAAGTCTCACCGTTTCTGGTATAATATGAATGATATTGCAATTTAAGGTGAAATAATGCATCAGAGAATTGGGTAAAAGCTTTCTATGCCATAAAAACATAAGATTACCTTAAATATACTTATATCAGTCATACAACTTTAAAATCTTTTGGGAATTAAAAATTGGTGAAGTGTGAGCTAAATAAGTTGAATGGTTAATAACCCTTATTGCACGTTTTTGCAGTTTAAAAAGTCTGGCTATGTATATATTTGCAGCACAACCCCAAACAGAAAGACCATATTAAAAAAAGGGTGTAATAATTGCATTATATATCATTTTAAGAACAACAGTGGGTAAAGAGTTAAGTCGAAAAAGTATCCCAATATTTTTTGAAATTTTGTTGCATATAATATTTATGTGATCTTTCCAAGTCAAATTTATTATCAATTGTGATTCCTGAAAATTGCAAAGACACTTCATGCTTAATTTCAGATCCTGCTAAATGTATACTAATATCCTCGACATCAACATTTCTATTGGTGAATGTCATAAAATGTGTTTTACTTGTATTTACTGATAATTTATTCATATATAACCATTCAGAAACTTTACTTAGCTCATTATTCACTATCATTTGTAATGCTTGGAGATCATTATGAGATATAAGAATACTGGTGTCATCAGCAAACAATATATATCTAAAAACCTCAGACGCATTACATAAGTCATTCATATATAAAAGAAACAAAAGAGGTCCCAAGATTGACCCTTGGGATACTCCACACTTCAATTCTTTAGATTTAGATTGAAAACAATCCACAACAACACATTGCACTCTGCCGGATAAATAACTGCGGAACAAATAAAAAAAAAAACAACTCTTATACCATACAAATACATCTTACTAAGTAAACTATCATGATCAAGACTATCAAAAGCCTTGCTCAAATCCAAAAATATGCCGATTAAAATTCCTCATTTTCTATTGCACACATCACATTTTGAATAAAATTGATTAGAGCATGAGAAGTGGAGTGCCTCTCCCTAAAACCATATTGGTTAGACGTGAATATATTGCACTATTTATTATATTCTGCCTGCATCTCTAACTCCATTTTTCTTTTCTAACTCTCATTTGCAACCCCCTCCCACAGCTGAGAAACTGCAGGCGAATGTCTCCTACAACTGGTTCATCACCGCCATCGTCATGATCATCCTGTTGTTTTTCTACACCATTCTACTATGTGGAATCTACTGCTCCCAGCAGAGGGAGTCAAACAGCTTGATCGGAAAGTGAGTTCACCAGATATCTTTCTCTCTCTCTCTCCATCTCCCCCCCCCCCCCCTCTCTCTCTCCCCCTCTCTCTCTCTCGTTCATGGTGGTCGACAACTGCACACACCATCTCAGCCAGAAGTCGCGATGTGGCCTTAGCTATTAAAACATATGTTCTCTTGAATGGGTTGAAGCTGGTATTGTGATATCAGTTATGTGGGCCATGGCAGGGGAGATTTTTAAAGGTTGCTATATATTTGTGTTCAATATCAATATTTAGCCTGTCGCTGCAGGTCCTTTCAATATGCTTCTCCAAAAATGCTTACTTGCAAAAAAAAAAAAAAAAAAGGACAAAAGTCCTACCAAAGAATAGGCCCTATTCTGAGGCCTCAAGTATCCTGAGAACGCTTACTTTCTGTGTGCTTCATGAGAGTAAAACCATAGAACGGTTTTTTTTTTTCTTTCTATGGTTTTTAATCGTTCTAAGTATTAAGCAGTACATTAATTCCAAACAATTGCTGAACCTACAAAAATTTACTTCTTAAGCAGAATGGCATATGTGATGGAAAGATGCCGGGGCCAAAATCTGCAGCAAACACAAGACAACTGAGACTTTAATGTAGTGGAAATATGACAAATTAACTCCTTCTCCCTAGTTCATCAGAAGTTATTATTTTAAGCAATCCTCTTTTCTTTTTCAAAAACATCGTCTTTTACCCTCCAGGAAAAACCGGCACAAATCGCTGCAGGTGCCGCTGAGGCCGAGGAGTGATGGCCGCAGCTCGACGGGGGATGACCCCGATGAAACAGTTCACCTCACGGAACCGGGGAACAACGGGACGTCACCCAAGAATGCCGTGGTGGTATTAAAGGAGAACGGGCAGACGCCCTCAATGACGCCGGTCAAAGACGTGACAATAACGGACTCAATGGCATGATAGAGTCTGCATCTTGTTATACAGGTAAATTGCGTCAGTTTCAGAACCGTGTGTGTGTTCATGAAGAGATATTAACCAAACAAACATGTGCAGCTCTTTGGGGTCTTGATGAACATGCTTGAAAGTTTGATCTTCCGGCTTGTGCCTTTCCATGACCTTTTCCATGAAATTCAAAAAAAAAAGAAAAGATAATTTCAAAAAAAAAAAATTGCTTACTCACAGCCTAAAGTGCTGTCATCACTGTGTACACCAAAAGATCACAAGAAAAGGAGTCATACAGTCTTTTCCATACTTTGGTTCTTACCATTTCCTCCATTTGTCATTTAGCTGTCATGTTTTTAACCTGCGATGGCTACCCTTCTTAAATATGAATATTACACCAGGGAGTCTCTGCAAAATGGAATACCACTTTATTGTGTCCTCTTGTCATGTGAATAAGATTGTAAGAAACACTTTCTACAACTGTGCTCTGATTTATAAAGTGAAATCTGCTTTCACCAGCCCTATGCAGTCAAGTGTAAAGTTTTGTACATGAAAACATGTTTAACAAGGATATAATCAAAGTTATGATAGAATGCGAGTTCAAAGTCGTTTGAAATGTGTGGTAAGTAGATATATATGGTTTCTCACAGGGCTTTACTCAAACCATGTTGGTTACTCTGCACTGCTTTTCTGGCATGAGCTCTTTCATTTACTGTTTTGTTCTGAAATATCCCGAGACAGAGATTGTTCAACTTTTCTGTGACTTCTGTTTAAGGCAGAATTTTTTAATATGTTATTTGTCTTGGTCCTCATCTCCATTTTTTTCTCTCTCTCTTTCTCCCTGGTGCTTTGTTCCAACCTTCCTTGTCACATTCCTGACCTGGCATCCAGAAACCAGCATTCCACAACTGAAATCCACCTCCCGTTTTTGTGCCCAGTGCCAGAGAAGGAACAGTGCCCTCAGTAGGCAAGCCCCGAAGATGGTGGACTCGTTCCCTCACTCGTTACCTGGAGTGCAGCTCAGGGGGACCTACTTGCACAGCAAAGCCCCAAGCGGATTGATGGCTCTTTGAGCTCGAGTGCCCAGGGCACAAAAAGAGAGAGACAAAGAACTGAGCGAGAAGCAAGACTTCATTTTATTTTGAAATTGAGAGAAGGGATTTAAACTAAAAGAATATGCAAAGATGAGATGGACATTCTTTGTTGGTATATTTTACAAATGCATAAAACTGACGACAGCACCAAGTACGAGTGGTGGACGTAAGCTGATGTCCACTTCCCTCGAAGGATCGTCTGTGACTGAGGCTCCAGCAGAAGTTGCCAGGAACCAGGAAAAGCACAAGCAAAACACTTGGTGACAGACTAAGCATCCAGACATGGGGAAAAGAAGAATTTAGTTGGGTTTGTCATGTCAGTGTCGTGTTATTTTATTTCGTTCCAGCTAAGAATTTGCCTGAGTGACTGTTGAGGTTGTGGCAATTAGATGGGCAAAGCAGTCATTCCCAAAAGGAAGAACAATGGATTTTCTTTTCTTTTTTTTTCTTTTTTTCTTTTTTTTTCTTTTTTTCTTTTTTTTTTTTGTGGGCTCCCGACATCATTTTGTTGATGGCAAAGCGTGCAGTGCATGAACTACACTTCATGATATGTAACACGAGAAATGGATAGACAACACGGTCATATTTGGGTCTGTTGATGGTAGATATAGGGAGAGAAGATAGCAGTAGTTCATAATGATTATGTCAAAGAAAAATGTTTGAGAATTTTTTTGAATAATATCTTACATGTGCAAAGTCTAGAGGTAGTGTAAAAAAAAAAAATCGCATTAGCAATACAGTATTAACGTTTTGGAGGGAATCTACACCATGTGTACAGTGCAGATGATAGAGAAAACTTAGATATGCAAACTGTGGTTTATAAGAGACATGGAGCCGAGGTTCTGACCTTTGAAGAGAGTCCAAAGTGATGGGAGAGGGTTAGCCCATTGAAGACTAGTCCTGAGTATAGTCAGGCAGGTGTGTATGGGAAATACATATCAACCCTCAATGGGTTAACAATCCTCCCGACTGTCCTGGTCAGCTAACTGGAGGTCTGGTATTTGACTGTGCTACAAACATGTCTTTCAAAATGATTTGCTAAAGCAAAATACTAAACAAGCAAAAGTTCAGCAAATACAACAAGCATTATGCCTGTAACATGTCATGTGATCTCTTCTCAGCCAATGATCTTCCAGTAGGCTCTGTGAATGGTTTGCCGTGTGGCAAGATTAGCTTGTGAAGACCGTGATTCCAGTTGCACATAGTTTAATTCAAAGCATCATTAATCCTGCACTAAATGTAGAGCACACGATCTAGGGAATTCCCCCCCCCCCCCACATCCTTGCTTGTAGATTTCCACTTACTGTCTCACGGTATAGTTGACCTAACATAATTTGGTGATTGGTGTTGTGGACTTTTTTTGTAGGAAAATGTTTTAGTCTGCCACCACCATCAGTAACTCCCAATAAACTGCACCAGAGTTCCTCTCACCAACCATCCCGTTATTTCTCTCTGTATGTGAAAAAAAAGAGAGAAAAAGGTAAACATGTATTTGGTATGGTTTTTGCATTTGCGCACAAAATTCTTTTCACATTAAAGCAGTTCATACACATGGATGGTATGCTAAGAATTCACATTGGCAATATATGTTAGCCATTTCACTTACAAGTTGTTTATTCCATATTAAAATTATTTAAAAAAATGTGGATAGAAAGAAAGGACACAGTGTCTTGCCCGTCAACAACTGTAAAGGCAAATAAAGATGATGTTTTAGTCACAGGCTTCAATGTAGATATATCGCAAATGATGATGAAAAACTGTACATTTGAAGATATCACCCTGTCACACATAAGGTATAGAATCTGGAGTAGGTAAATGTGAGTATCACACAGACAAGGGTATGACTATTTTTCTTCTCTCTTCAAATGGAGTTAATAGCTACAAGATCAGCACAGTGAAGACACAATGATAGCTTTTACTGCACAGTGGTAGATGTTACTTGTTCAGAATGCCTTTCTTATGTAAAGTCTATTGCATTTTATAAGTTTTCTATGTCGATCTGTGCGAGAAGGTGTTTGTAGACCCATACTATATACATGTCTCGGGGGTAAGGGGATCTGGGATATTCTTGTTACAGTGATATTTCATTACTTGGTGTCGTCAGAATATATGCAAGTGGAATGACTATTTGTCTCCCATGGGAGATAGGCCTATGTTTTGATGTGTTGTTGCATGATTTCATTACTTATTAAAGCTTGCCAGTGAATGTAAGAGTGTATGCCCTTGAGCACTATTTAGTAAGTTGGTAAGAATGATATCTCTTTGTGTTTCTGTGGATACGACTGCAGTGTACCCACAATCCTTCAACGTAATGTGTATGATAAACTGTTATATTTCATGTCCAAAATTTTATCGTTGTGGATAATTGCAAGTACTCCATTTATAATAATTTGCTAATTTGTCTTGTCAATATCGTGACCGTTAATAATGGACTATATACAATATTTTTGTTTCCGTTTTTGTATCAAACTCGGAATGGAGATGTACAGCTGAGGGGTCATGTAGATAGAATTTATGCTGTATACATTGTTTACTCATTGTAACATATGTAAATTTACACCAATAGTGTATATAGTTCCAAAAAAAAGTTTTGTTATTTATTTCTCTCCTGAATTTAATGAGGAAGACGGAGGGGGCATAATATGCATTACGTTTTGAGGTACCTTCTGTTCCTTTTCATCATTGTCGTGTAATTTTTTTTTTTCTTTTTGCCAAATTGTTTTCGGCTGTCTTCTTTATTTCGCATAGTAGTTACCTGTGATGCAAGAGTGATGTTATCAAGTGATCGTCCTTTGAACTTTGAGCTACAGTGGTTGCAAATGCAGCTACGAAAGGGATACTGTATACGCCATATATCTCGCAGGGGTTTTATATGCCCAAATTTTGCCAGTTGAGTGTTTGGTGTTCGCGAATTTAACAACAAACTAAAATGCTAACTCTGATCTAGACAGAAATGAAAAATGTGTGTGTACATTTCTACGTCGATCGCTGTTCTCTGCGATTGCTAATTTGGCCACTTGAGAAATTGTCACTAACTCCCGGTTGGCAAAAAAATAAAAATAAACTCGCTAAATATATGGCGTATACCGTGTGCTGTTATTGTTTAGACCTTGACATATTTACTCTTTCGATTAGTGGTTTATTTACTTTCTTTGTTTGTTTGTTTGTTTTTTTGTCAGGGGTTCAGTTATTACACATTGTGACATTATCGTGACATTGTATACATATGACAGTTGTAATCCAAGTCATATTACGGTAACTTCACTGCAGATGAATATTATTCTGCAAAGACCTCTGTAGTGATACTGCACACACAATGTCCCACCAATGACCCTGTGCAGGTGTTTAGATTTTTTTTTTTTTTTTTCTGCTGGTACTCCCCTGAAAGAGACAAGAGAGTTTGTTCCAAAGAATTATCAAGGCTGTAAATTTGTGTTTTTCTGCAATTTTCTTGCTTTTTTTATGCTTGTTTTTAAACCTTTTGAGGGTCATTTCTACAAACATCAGTGCACTGTAGGGTAGGGAATTGCTTTAGAAACATGCAATAGCTAGATGTCACATTTTCACCGTATACTGGTACAGAGCCTACATACGAGAAAAATTTTCTCTTTGGCGTCGGCTGTCTATCCCGTCTGCACTGTATAATCTGTCTTGTAATTTAATATCTAATGAATCATGTTGTTTGCCTGTTTATGTTGTATGGTAATGAGTAATGTGTTGAATAATGTGTGCAATGAAGGATTTTGTGGGATTTTTTTTTATATATACACATATCCATGTACATTGAGAGTGAAATTATGATGAGATTTCCCTGCAAGTATGCAAACTTTAGGGCAAGTAGTCGTTAGATTTTTAAGTTAATTAGAGCTTCCAAGGGTGTGTATATTAATTAGTATGAAGAGACAGCTGGTGTAGATCAGATGCAGACTGGCAGTGGTGATGTTGTGAGCTGGTGATGTCACTGGTGATGTGCATCTAGATCAAAGATCAACATCTAGAGATCTAGATCAAAGGCCTCGGTAGAGATGTCAGGCTGCAGACACGAGAGAAAGTTTTATGTGTGCATTTAGTGTGGATGAAAAAAAAAAAAATGGGCGTCGGCTTAAAGGATCCTGCACTACCCTCCCATTCTGGAGCTGTGACCCACTGGATGCAACAAAGGTCATGGCAAGTCGCAAGTTTGCATTTAGGCTACTTTAATTTACCTTGCATGACGGTAAAGTTTATGTGTGGGGTAAAGAAAATCGGCTTTAAAAACCATCACACAGTCTGAGCAAGATGCAAAATTGGCGCCCTTTTACCCGACTGCGTGCACACACAAAGCTTAATCAAAATCTACACCACCACAATTCAGACTGAAAACTCATCCAAGATGTACTATGTGTAAAAGAAAAAAAAAATCTATATGCTCTGGACCGTACAAAAGTCCGTGTAACAACACATTGTAGAAGTGCTGCACTCACCGTAGCCAAAATAAATGTACGCTGTAACTTCACCATAAGCTGCAAGTCATTCATCAATATAGAGCTCTTAGATCAGTAGTATCCTAAGTAAGTAGATCAAGTAGATAATATCTTTCAGGCCATACACAGGTTGATTCTTATGGTTAAAAGGAGATTTATTAGTCTTTAAATTCTCGGCTTCTCGTGTCATTAATTTGCCCACTCCTTGGCAGTAGGGAGCAAGCAAATTAGAATAAATGATGTAAATATGAGATGATGTACATGCATATGATGACCAAAATCTTATCTTTAAAAATTATGTGTATATTTTTGTAAGACCTGTTCTATCTTCCACCTACAGTCTTAATTGACTTGCTCTTTTCTTTTTTTTCCCCCATTCTTTATGAAGTACTGGAATCAGAGTATTAATTTGTGAGACTTTTTTTTTTGAAATATGCAATGTGTTCCCATTAAAATTTTGAAAATGACACTAGAACTGCTGTGTTCTAAGAAAGACTGATGAGTACAAATTTGATAGCAGCTGTAGTGGTCATTGTAAGCATTGAAAGCGGTACTACAAATGTCATTTTTTTCTGATGTGTGACTGAGAAAGAATTTTTATGTCTGTTTCAGTGGTAACATAAAGCATACCAGATTTATGTAAGCCTCGACACTAAAATTTTGTCAGTTTCTCAAGGGACAAATAACATGTATGTGATGTATGTGTAAAATGACACAGTTGTGAGTGGCTATATTAAAAACAGTGCAAGTTCTAAATGACTTTATACATATTTATGTTGGCATGGTACAGCTCAAATCAGCGGCATAAAATATTTCTCTTCTCTGGTTGGTCATGCACATGTTCACTGTAATATAACACATAATCCAAGAAAGTACTCTTTACACATAATGGCATGGCATTGACAGTCAGTAATACATGTATTTAGATTCGTATGTCACATGGTCTTACCCTGTTCTAGCTATTATTTATTTAGAGGAAGAAAAACCTGTAATCTCCTCCCCTAATATCCCATTCCCCTTCAATTAATAGATAAATAAATAAATAAGTATGTAAATGAATGAATAAATAAATAAGTATGTAAATGAATGAATAAATAAATAAGTAAATAAATAAATAAGTAAATGAATAAATAAATAAATAAATAAACATTGAAATAAATAAATAGAGAAAAACAGTGCGACACAATATCAGAAAGCAAACAGCAAAACTAAAAATGTCCATGCAGTGCTAATAGTAGTGACCATCATTAGAGCAGAGAAAAACAAAGTGCAGGAATGTGAGAGATGCATGTACATTCCAAGCTACTTGTAGAGTTTGTCAAGTCATCCTCAAAGACTTCACTGATATCGTTTCTTGGTGGACCGAGAGAGATGCTGTGTTTGGGTTGATCGTTTTTACTGGGAATAGTTTTTCAGGAAGGTAAGATGAAGATTTGGTGTGTCTCAGTGTAATAGTGATTGAAGTTGGCATGTATTTTTTTTTCTCTCTCGTTGCTTGTAAGCAAAAATGTCCAAAAGTTGATTGTAAGGTAACCAAGACAGAAACAGCATGTTTTATCTCTGCGCAAGAGTGTTTGTGATGCATAAATGCTTGCTCAATTCATTTATCCACACATTGTCAACTTTCCTACATCAGTTTGATCCCTCATGGGCTAAATAACATTTTCCGTAACAGGCAGAATACTTGTGTTTTTGCAGTTGAAATCTTTTGAAATACAGTATCAGCAATTAACAGGGTAAATATGATAAAGTGCTTAGTAGAAATTAGTAAAAACAAAAAAACAAAACAAAAACAAAAACTAAGAAGCAGTGCTCTTTCCAGCCACTTTGAGTAATACATGTATGCATGCCAGTGTGTAGTATCTCATTGGCATCATTGTAATATTTGTATTTGGAATCACTTGCAGTTTTAAAGCTTCACTTGTTATACGTGTAATACAAATCAGGTTTGCAGCAATCAAGAATGAGAGTGAAATTAAACACTGAGAAAGTGACATTCACAAGGGGAAAACAATTGTAAAATTATTGAGTGCAGATGAACGTAAGTACTTTCGAAAACAACTTTCCATTTCCTGAAAATTATGTTTGTTTGTTTTTAATTCTTTCCTTTGTTTTTGTTTGTTAGTTCTAGTCTACAATTATCCTGGTTTGTACAAAGAGATGGGCAAGAGGACACAAGCCATTATTTTTTTCTTTCCTCTTTCTCTTTTTTATGTCTGTGACAATGCTGCAAAATAAGTCAAGTAGTTTGATTTTGAATTATGTAGAGATACATGTAGTTTGAATTCACATCTGTGAGAGATAATACAGAGTGTTATGCATTTTTGACGGGAGAATTTCAGCAGAATATAACGTGGTGTGTTGGACACTCAATATGACTTTGGGCAATACTCCACCTGCTAATGAGAATGGAAAGACAAACAAAAAAAGGAAAGAAAAGATAATACATACCTACTCACACACACACACACACACACACACACACACACACACACACACACACATTTTCTTGTTTATATCCATATTTGTTCATCTATCAGCTTGGGCATATTATGGTGTACATCCAAATTTTTGTCAATATTTTTGTGACACTTCATAATTGAGTACATGACCTGGCAAACAGTCACGAAGCATGGACTCATTAAAATCAGATGGCTTGTCATTTTTATTTAATGATACAATATCTTACAGGGACAAACTGTTGCAAATGTTATACAAATGTTAATGTGGTCCCACAAAATTGTCAAATGAGAACACGCCAAGAATTTATAGCCCTCCAGGGACGATGCATGTAAGCCGGAGGCATCGGATATCTTTCTGCATATGTATACACATACTGCTTTTGATCTGGAAACTTTACTTCATGCATCTAGCTTGTTACATTACTGTGTTATTTTTTTGTCATATCCACATACAAATGCATGTCATGTTGTGTTGAATCTCTTTGTCATGCCACAAACTTGTGAGGTGGTATGCAACATGAATTTAATGTACTGATAAGAAATAACCTTCCATGTCTGAACGTGTGTCAACATCCATTTTGTTGTTGTTGTTGGTTTTTTGTTTGTTTTAGGGAGGTTGCCTTCGTAGCAAAAGTAAGATTATGTGTAATAAAAATACATTCTAAATGTATGCCTAAGCAATAAGTGACATGTCTCTTTGTTTTTTTCTTTTCTCGTCACAAAACATTGGAATATTTGCTACTAACCCTAAATCCGGGTCATAATCTATAAGATTGGGTCTTAACATTTTTTTTTAAATTATCATTTTCTAATTTTGATTAATTAATCATGCAAATTAAGCCCAAGATCTTTTTTTAGCCTGTTCACACTAATTAAAAGCATTGGGAGTGTACTTAATATTTTGTTTGTTTATCTGTATAGCTAACATAGTCAACAATTTTACATCCTAAAAACTTCCTAAAGTCATTTCAGTTTCTATGTATTTTACTGTTTTGGGAATAACTTAGGTATTTCTTTGTTGTTGTTTTTTCCTTTTGCTTTTTTTTTTCCTTTGCTTTTTTTTTTTCATTGGAAATTGTCACTTTCTACCAAAATTAGCATTAGATCAGTCAAGTGGTTATGTACTTGTAAAATTAGGCAGGTTTTATGAGTTTAATGACAGAGAACTGTTTTCCATAGGAAATGTACACAAAATCACAAGATTGTGCTCGTTTTGGGGTATTATGCCGTCACAAAAATGGGCGTGGCTTCGTAACGGTGTGCGTGGACATTGCAAATTTGGTCCTAAAAGTTCTATTATGAATAGAATGGTAGTTAAGACAGCAAATGCTCAAGAAGAAGAAACTTGACTTGTGCAGTATTAATCAATGGAACCGTATCATTCTGAAATAGCATTAGGATGTTGCCTCTAGCGTGTAACTTCTGATTTCATTATAAGAATCCAGACACAGTCTTTCATCATTTAAATGAGTAGAAAGTTGTGAAGTTAAGCTCTTGCAACACAATTTTAAACAAATGACTATGTACAATTTACATAACTTCTCACTGAAATTGATGAATAGGCCTATTTGGTTCCATACTTCTGGAAATCTCAGTTTCGGTTGCAGGTATCTGCTGTCACACACACACACACACACACACACACACACACAGACACACAAACTATGATAATAGTATTATTGTCTACAGAAACATATTTCACAGATACAATGATCGTACTCTCTGCAATTCACACCCACCCATACACAGATACATATCGTGCACATACGCACAAGACAAAAAAAAAAAAATCATTTCTAAAGACATTTTTAGGCCTACTGCGTTATTCACTCACGCACACAGATAGTACATGGTAGTACATAGTATGTATACACTAAGTTTCAGGAAAATGCCTTCAGGAATTGCATACATATGGGGAAAAATATTGAACTATTGAGCATTTGACCTTGACCTTTGTCCTCTTGCCGATTTCATTCAAAAACTACTTAGTTAATTGGCCCATCGAATGTCATCATTGGACCAAGTTTGGTGAAATTTGCTTCCTCCAGTCTTGAATTATTGCAAAAACGGATACATTTTAGGGTTTGACCTTGAATTTTGACCTTTAAACTCAGGCCGATTTCACTAAATAACTAATCAAGTAATTGCCCCATCATATATGTCGTCCTTGGACAAAGTTTGGTGAAATTTGCTTCATCCAGTCTCGATTTATCACGTACACGGATACAATTTCATGATTTGACCTTGGCCTTTGACCTTTGACCTCCGACGATTTCACCCAAAATCTAATCAAGTAATTGCCCCATCATACTCTACACTGCCCTACTTTGGCAAAAGGAAGCAAGTGACAAAAGTGACATTTCTCGTAAAAGAGCAAAATGTGTCTGTCATTTACACTGATGTCAATGGACTATCATGATGTCTTATCTAACATATCTCTTAGTAGGATGAGTGTCTCTGCATGAAATTTGGCCTGGAAGAAGAACTCATTATGTGAATTATGAAAACATCAATAACTCAAATTCGGATGGTATGTCACTTGCTTCCTTTTGCCAAAGTAGGGCAGTACACCTGGACCAAGTTTGTAAAATTCCACTCAATATTACTTCAGTTATCGCGTAAACAAGTGCGGACGGACGTACTGACGGACGTACGTACAACCCGAAAATATAATGCCTCCGGCACCCTTCGGGTGGAGGCATAAAAATACACAGGTATACGAGCATGGCCTATGGATCAGTTTCATAACGAGGTCTAAGTGTGAGTACTAGTGTAGTGATTATATGGTAGCATTAACACGATAAACGCTGAATCCAAAGGTAAAGCAAACGTACACTTCAAATTGATACGCCATGCATTGAGAGAGAATAATGTAAAATAACAGGTTACAAGATTCTGATAAGGCAAGTTATACTCATTAAGTAACATTAATTTGAGTTTCGTTTTTGTTTTTGTTTTGTTTTGTTTTGTTTTTGTTTTTGTTTGTTTTTTATTTTTTGTTTGTTTGTTTGTTTTTTGGAAAATAAACAGAGAAGAACATTTGACTAAATCTGCGGAAAGATCATTCCAGAATTTGGGTCCAGTGAAAGCAATTGTTTTTTGTTTTGTTTTGTTTTGTTTTTGTTTGCTTTTTAGCAAAGAGTGTGCGAGTACGTGGAAGGTGAAATGAGTCTCTTTGTCTTGCGGGGTTTCCACGAACCGCATAGCTCTTCTGAAACATATGAATAAATATGTCGGACAAGTCTTAAGCTGATAACTGATACATAAATGTGCCTAAGTTGTATAAAAACAAATCAGCAACATTAAGGAGTCTAAAGAAAGAAAGGCATAAACATTTTGGCAGACATTTTGCTCATCAACAACTCCAGTTCATTGCATATGGAAAACATAAATTTACAGATCCAGTATTAAACATATAAAGAAGCTTGTGCGATTCACAAGAATTATGGTGCAGTATTTTGATTTGATTCCAAAGGCTGAAAGGCTTGGTCCTGATTCTGTATACAAAATACCTTGTGTATAGTTACTCGTAGTGGTAGACAAACGAAACGACGTGATATCCTAGATTTGTAACCGTTTGTATAGTCATAGTTTCTTGCCTATTTCATCTATGCTAGCCACTTTCGTAAAAGTGTTATATTTCATGTTTTGTAAATATGTACATCTTTTTCATATCATACCATGGTAGATGTGTTGTATACTATCATACCCCTGAAGGGGGTCGACAGAGTTAATAGAATATCTATATCTATATCTACCTACAATGACTATAATGATTATTGTTATCTTTCTTTTGTTCTTTTGATTATCAGTGCAATTTTATCCTGTCATAGAATAACAAACAACAAAGTGAAAGAACATCATACTATAAGTTATGTTTTTGTAATTTTCATGTTGATGAGGCATTCCGAGAGATGGGGACAATGAATTACACAAGATGCCCTTGACGCAATCACAACCAAATTAGTGATTTGAAAGTTGATAGCACTGTGCCACTTTTGTTGTTAAAATTGACTCTGACGAGGTCCCGTACTACTCTGACCGTTTTATCTTTGAGGAGATGGGAGCCTTGGTGTTGTACAAGAACAATCAAGATTGTTTGAAAAATTAACACATTTCAGATACACTGTATCTTTATCGATATTTTTATCAGAAATAATTGTGGGCACTTGATACCCAAGGTCTGGATTGGCTTTTCCATTTTTAGTCAATACGAAGTTGATTTTTAATAGGCTTGAAGAAACGACCGAGCAAAATCTCCTTTTTATCACAAACGGAAACTGCTTTTATTAAAGCCCAACACAATGTTAATTAGGCAGGTAATTTCTTCTCGCAGACAAAGTAGGTCATGAAATCGCCGTTTCTGTCATTTACGCGAGAGGTGCCCCACATATCAGCGTTGTTTTCCTGACCGCCAGAGTTGTTCGGTTCACCGTTTCTCCAAAAATTTTCGGATGCTATGCTCAGGCTGGTTCCGTCTTCCCACTGCCAGCCGTCACCAACACGATTCAGTCCTGCGGCGAAGAGGTGGAGGAGGAGCGAAATCAAATTTGTGTTGTTCAGAAACGAATTAAAACAACTGAGCTCCCAAATCCCTCTCCCTAAGCAAAACTTTGAGGGAATTAATAGATAGGCCTAATACATATTCAAGACGTTAAGGTTTGCAAATAAGGGACAAAATGCCAGCAAACATCCTACAATTGGATCTCCGAGAAGATACTATTTTAACAGTATAATGTAATTGAATGCATATATAACGTTTAGAGTAGATTAAGGGTACATTGCGCTAGTACACGTAAAAGCGTCAATACAATGATGATTGGGATTCTCTTTTCATTTATTCCTGCTAAACATGAACAAGGTAAACTCCACCTGTCTATGCGTATTACATTTGATAACTGCACAATTGCCGAAAATAGCGCAAATCCTGTTCCTTTTGGAACGCATCTAACGATACCATTATCCTATTAAAGAAATAAGAAAGAACTTAGCCATGGATTTAACCCTTGATAACACGTATATTAAAGCCCAAAAATAATCATTAGCTGGCTAAAAGTAAGCTCCAGAAGAAAAAGGGGAAAAAGTAAATACCTATCCAGAAATCCTGATGGTTGGCGTAGTTCGAGACGAACTGGAGTTCTTCGAAAGTGTTCAAACTAACGACCTGGGAGCCGTTCAGATTACAGGTGCTGTTTGCGTCACTATAGGTTTCCTTTTCCTTCACCAGCTTGTAGCAAGACCCCCACTCAGTATTCTTTACCCAGCCGTCAGGGCAATCCACTGTACCGTGACCAATGAAATACGGCAAGAACAATTTGGATGTACCTGCTAAGCTCGAGTGATCATGATTAGGGCGCCTCGTCAATAGGTTAAAATAGGAGAACACACACAAATGCACTTGGTTTTATCGGAAAGATATATGAAATAATCAATATTTGTTTGTTCTACAAAAGCGTCTGACTTTGGAACAAGCACTTAAGCGTGGAGAAAAAAAAAATACCATGTCGTTCATTAATTTCAATCTTTTGATTGGGGACTATCCCCGCGTCGCGGGGACCAATGTGAACGCGGGGACAGATATCACCGATTAATTCCTCTGAAAACATATCATCAATGACCGCAGCAATCTCGCAAAGCACGTGTTATCTACTATACATTTTTTTTCATGCCTGTTACCATGCTATTCTATATCATAATTACGTTCCAGTTGGCGCTCACAGAGGACAGTGAAATTGCACAAACCGAATGGAAAAGGTGTAACTGAAATTGAACCTAAGATAAGAAAGTCACGAAATTGTAACATTTCATGTGTTTTTCCAAAGCAGTAATATCAGGGGCAAATTGTGTCCTTATACATTTCAAGTATAAGGGATCACTTCAAAATCTTTGAGTGATCCCTGAGGTCACTCCAAAATGAGTGAAAATGAAAATTTTCACTCAAAATTCACTCCAATTTCACTTTAAATTCACTCTTTTTTGTATTTACTCCTTCAAGAGTGAATATTTTCACTAGCTTTTTTTTAGAGAGTACACACGAAATTTGTCAATAAATAGCCTCTTTATTAGTCTTACATTGAAATGAAATACTGTGTGACCTTTACATCCATTCCATTGGTGTGTCGCTTATAATTTGCAATAATGACTGTAGAAGAAGTATTGCTATATTATTATCAACCCAAAACGTCACTTTATTTTGTCACAAACCGAAAGGTAATGGCGTTATTACCTCAGATCATATTTTATTATGTACATGTTTGCAACCAAGCATAACTATTTTACTTGATTTTAATCTGCTAATCAAAATCGAATGTGAGATGGTGTAGAATAGTTTTTTTCTGTACTCTAACATTCCTGGGAATAATTTGGGGAGAGACAGAGATGAAAAATCCACGTAAAACTTATCCTTCATGTCAGCGTCCATTGCGTAATTTTCATTCAAATTAATGATTTAAAAAACGAGTTTCCACCAGATGGACAGTGATGGTGACGATGAAATTAATAATGATAATAATAATAATGATGATGATAATAATAATAATAATAATAATAATGATAATAATAATAATAATAATAATAATAATAATAATAATAATAATAATAATAATAATAATAATAATAATAATAATAATAATATATCCAGGGTAGCTACTCCAGTGTTGTCACTGTTTTACCAGAGGGCCCTGCCCTTACTTTTGATCCAAGCCTTGCCAGGTACCCATTTATACACCTGAGTCGAGAGGGACATGGTGGGTAAAAACATTTTGTCCATTTAGGAAGTAGGCACTGGACGGTAATCGAACTCGGGTCCTCCAATTGGGAATCGGGAGTCATCCACTTTGCCACAGCGCCCCAAGTGATGGTTGTGATGCCTTGTGCGGCATCGGGTAAATCGTTTAAGGGAACAGAATCATCACTATCTAATCCAGACGAATGTTTCATTCATCACATTTAACATTTAAACCTATATATAAATATATTATGTATATATATATATATATATATATATATATATATATGCATATATATATATACATATATATATATATATATATATATATATATATATATATATATATACGCACACACAACACACACACGAAAATAACACTGTAGAATGACACCTTTCTAGCGTTTTCGGTATGAACTGAACGAGTTGTCATATCAAGAAGCAAACCTGTTGGTGAGGTCGAGGTGTCGGTAGAGGTCGTGCTTGATGTAGTCGTTGACTTCTCAAGGACTTTAGAGGGCGTCGTATGTGACTGTGTCGTCATCGATCTGGTGGTCGAAGTACTCGTGGAACCATCTTCACTAGTGAGCGAACCAGATGACGTCGTGTCAGGTGGTCGGTTCGTTCCCGCCCCGGATGATGCTATATGAGAATTTAGATGACCTATATTTACTCTGTGATCAAAAAAGCGCCCAAAATTCTCATTCGGCAACCGCATAATATGAAAGTTACATAAGGACTTTTGTCGTCACTATAGAAGTTTGATATAAACCTAAACTTATCACTATGTTTGTTTTTCCGATTTCAAATATTTTTTTCTTTTTTTTATCGTGCCTGATGAATCTATATACAAGCCAGGTGCTCTATACTACCTCATAAGATATCATTCGCTATGAAAGACAATAATTGAAAAAAAAAAAAATCATACAGTTTTTCTTTTTTTTTTAACTAGAAAAGGATTATGCATAATTATACATTATCCATTTATAACACGCCTTTATAGATCCTCATTATCTTGTTTCCCCATTTACAAATGAATTTCATATCTAGATCATCATGAAAAACAAACAAAGTATATTCCAAGATAGTGGGATGTAAGAGCATCTATGGAGCATGTAGATCATTATTTGTAACACATAACTTGTGAATGAAAGACGATGAAAGGTTTTTAATGTTAATATTAGTCGAAGAAGACATCCATCTTGGTCATTGATTGCTTTATATAATTCGGCAATGATTACATTACTGAGGAATTTGGTCTCAATTACTCAGCTGAGACAAAAAATTTCATGATTTTGTCACGGTAAAGCACTTTGAAGACTTCTGATATTTCGATCATTCTAGAAATGTGGGGAAGATATTAAGCTCACCAGTTTCACAGTTAATGCCACTATATCTCGACGGGCAGTGGCATTTGTAGCCGCTAAAAGTCTCTTCGCACCAGCCGTTTTTACAGGGTCCCGACAGGCAATCTAAAATCAAAGGTTTACAAGGTGGTAAGTCATTAATGTTAACGAATTTCAAGGAGTCACTTCATACGAACATCGTCGATTAATTCCGCTGAAAACATCTCAGCAATGACGGCAAAGTAATCCCCCAAAGTACGTGTATTTACTGAACACAATATTTTTTCTTGCGCCTATCACCATGCATATCCATATCATGTTCCAGTTAGCGTTCACAAATCACAGTGAAATCACACAAAGAGATTAGCAAAGGTTTAAACGAAATTGAACCTGAGATAGGAAAGTCATGGTATTTTAAAATTGCACATGGTATTTTAAAATTGCACAGATCCGGGAACACCCCGGATCTGATCCGGGGTGATCCGGGGAGAGATCCGTGTTGACGCCTTGGACATCCTTGGACATCCGTGTATGTCCGTGTAGATCTGGGGACAATCGGAAGGCCAACACGGCAACTTTTGGAGGTCAAAAACATCCGGTGTCATCCGGGGATTGCCGTGTTGGCAGAACAATCCGGGTGGTCCGTGTGGCTGCCGTGTAGCTGCCGTGTTGATCCCTGTAGATGTCGTGTTTGTCCGTGTAGACGCCGCGCTCTTCCAGCCTTATCCGTGTAGCTGCCGTGTTGACACCGTGTGTACAGTCATACCAACGCTCGTCGACACTCCATCGAGGTCGAAACTATCTCGGATCTCCCCGGACCTCCCCGGATCACCGTGTAGATCCTTGAGCATCCGTGTTTATATGTGACTTGGGCATTAGACGATATTGTCAGGCTGGCCCCACACTATTTTTTTATTTGATCGACCTACTACTACTACTACTACTACTACTACTACTACACACACACACACACACACACACACACACACACACACACACACACAAACACACACACATTCAAACGAGGCATCATCTAGCAAGTGTCTGCCAAATAAATCTGCCAATCTGGGGTTTCAGCTGACTGCGAACCGTGAAAAATTGAAGCATTTTTCATTCCGTTTATAATCTTCACCTAGCTATCAGATAGCAGCAGACTGCTGTTGCGGCATCGATCTTTCATGTTGCTATGATAGTGAGAGACAACTTGAAACTTGGCGTAATAAGAATAATTAGCAAATGTTATCAATATTCCCTCTGCACCATCAATTATGAGGAAAAATTATAATGAGGTGACTTATGCACCTGCTCCACTTCAAAGATTAATATGTGGACGGATATTCGAAAGGAAGTTGGGCGTTTCACAACGTTTGCACATTCCTACTATGGGGTAACCATGGCGACGCTTGGTCCAACCAAAATGGAAACATGCTATTCACCTGTATACCTCAAGGCCACATTTACGTGTAGTAGGGCGCGGGGTAAAAAACAGCTAAAACTGCGAGAAATTAATACTTCATGGGTATAACTTACGCGTAAAAATGTCATTGAAAATGGAAAACAAAATGTCAGAGGCATATGAATGGATGTAGTTGCCGTGGCAACGACTGTTTGAACATAATTTATACTATTAAAAAACGCAAACATCAAGTAGGGCTCCTATTTTATTAAATATACCTTGAGCTGAAAACAGAGAGAATATACCGAGTAACAGTTCACTTCTCTGAAAGAAGTCACTTTTGCGGAAGTGATCTGAATAGATACTACAGCTGTATACTATGTCAAACCGACACTCCATAACTTTCTTACTTTACGTTTGATTCTGATATTAGTTTCAACGTTTTATCCCTTGGGTTTTTACTCTAATGAAGTCAACTTGAATAAGGATTATGATGTCACCTTTAGACCCCACACCAATAAAAATACCTCTATCTTCGTATATGACATACGTATTATGGGATATCACATTTTCACATTATATTATTTATGTACATTTTACCTGGTATGCGACAAATTGGGCATCCCTTCCCATGACAGGTCGGTACAAGGGATGAAGCTTTGAGAAGTTTCGGGATGGTCGTTACCACGGATCCATTCCTCAGTGTCTTGTTGCCACACGCGGGGAGTCCCCGGTTGGAGTAGTTCAGGGTGGAGTGTGGCGAAAGGCCACAGTTCAACGAAGCTACCATCACAGGTAGCGTAACTGTAAGAAATTCAGAGTTTGATATTAATTTTTGTTTTGAATTACTTTTTCCTTCACAACAGAAATAACTTCAAATTTATGTTAGAAGTACCTGGATTGATAAATTCTCCACAATCGCAGGTGTAAAACACATTGGTTATGACGGAATAATCTATTTCGATGGGCTTACTTGAAAAGATTTTGCGCGAAGTGAAGCAGCCCCGAGGTGAGAAGTCGAAGCATTCAACGCCTCCCCGGTAAATCATCTCATACCCAGAGATAGAACATTCTCTCTATAAATATTATTACGATCGCTTTACATGGGTTGATCAAAGTACTTTGAGAGTAAGGCACACCTTCAACTTTAATTTAAGTGGTAGCTATTCTCACAGCAAAAAGCCGCAAATGAATAGCTGTGTCCAACCAGAACACTTACGCAGCTTCAGTGTCATAAGATGCGGAATGCGAAATGTCATACGTTTCGGATTAGTTAGGTTAGTTATAGGTTTTTATGTTTTGTGGGGTTAGTTGGATGCTTATGGACTCAGGAGAAGAATGGAGGCATGACTGCTTGGCTCTGGAGCCAGAATGCAAGTGTTCTTTATTCACTGTTCTCCAGTATAACAATCCAAAACATTTACATTTGATACATCACTGTACATCATGTTTACAAAACATGTCCCGGTGACTTTCCGATGTTGTTTACGTTTACATCGCTGATATCGTGAGATGAGGTGAAGACAATTGACAGGGGGGAGCGGAAAGGAAATGGGAATAGAAAGTGACTGTCAGCATATCAGAAGATCTTGATGAGAGAAAGAAACCAGAGAACGATAAGAACTTGTCTGTGGAAGGGTGGCGGTGAAATGGATGACTGTGGAATGAATGAGACATGCTGTTCACTGCTACACCATAGACAGACATGATATTTCTTGTACAGACACAATATAGGTCTTTTTGTCTTAATTTCTTTGTTTCATCCATTTTCCATGTATATCAGTCAATCGATCATAGAATTTCTTGTATTAGGTGTGGGGGGAATGCACCCTACAAGCCCAGCTTTTTAGCATTCCTCCCCATTTCCAACATTTTCGTATACTTACAATTTTTCTGTAAACTTATCCTTTATTTTGTATTATGATGAAATCTATGTATTCAATTTCTGTAATATATTTATATGTTTCCGTTGGAAATGAAAAATGAATGAATGAATGAATGAATGAGTGAGTGAATGAATGAATGAATGAATGAATGAATGAATGAATGAATGAATGAATGAATGAAGCCATGCGCTATTCAAACTCAAATGTGTGCTAATCTCAGTGGTATCCAGATTGCGTTCCCTATCATTTTATTACTCGCAGTTCCCTTTCTTGCCATTTGTTCGTGAGAAAATGTTTGTCCATGAGAGAGTATTCACAAGAATATTCCGCCCGTGGGATCACATTGGTCCAATATCATACCATTATGTTTATCTTATCACTGACTATTATTTGACTAAAGGCCCGTTTACACCGAGTACCGTACGGGCAACGGACCAGGTTTTTGCAATGGTGCGCCAAAAGGAACCATGTCTCGTTCTGTTACAATATCATTTCTCCACTAATGATTTTGTTACAAAATTGATCTTCTAATGTTGATTTTGTTGCTCTTGATTTTGACATAAGAATAACATTTTAGGTGATTTTGTACCGAATTACTGATTCTTTTTTATCAAAATCAGACGTGGCTCCATTTGGCGCACCAAAGCAAAGACCAAGACTGTTGCCCGTATCGTGATTGGTGTAAAAGCGCCCTTACATGACGAACTCGATACTTTAAAGGCATAATTTACCATTTGCAGATGAAAGCATTAGTGCTCTAAAATAGTTCTAAAATGTGAGTTAGGGATAGAAACAACCACTGTCAAAATTTGAATCCGTATAATCGATGTTAAGTGTTGTTAAATACACAAAATGTGAACAATAGTTATAATAAAAATGTTTCCAGACTAAACCGTATACAGTTACGGTTTATTGAGAAAAACCCTGATATCTCCTTATATTTTAGGTTTCATTGCAAATATTTCATATGGTAGGATGTTTTATGATACAACAGACCTACACATATGCATCAAATGTGATATCTTGAACATTTATGAAATCACTGCTCCCAAAGGTAAACTGGACCTTTAAGTATGTAATTGTGCATCACAAAACCAACAAAAAGTCGCACAACCCATTTTTCCATGAGGACTGAAAACTGGTGAAAAGGGAAAACCTATAAAAATTGTAACCATAAACTTTTTTTTTTTCCTGAAAGTGTAATTTCACTTTGACATTATATTTCTTCAGTTTTGGTCATAAAACGAATGGCAAACTGTCTATGTTGCATGTTTTGGTTTTTTTTTTTCTATGACACTTTGTTTCGGTTTGACGAAGGCTTTTTCAGGTTGATTTACTGATTCGGAGCAGTAGTTATCTTTTTTTTTTTCTTTTTTTTAACAATGGCTTTGGAAGTTAGTATCAGTGATGAATAGAATGTACTTCGATAATGTGTAAACTTTTGATTAGTTTAGTTATCCCTTAAGCCCGCCGCCCACTACACGATTTTGCCCCGATTCACCGGTCTTAAGACCTTAAGACTAGAAGTGTGACGTCACAGTCTTGCCATTTTCTAGTCGTACGACTGGGTCTTAGCGCCAGTCGTAGAGATTTGACATGTTGAATTTCTACGACCAGTCGGGAGCTTTCAGCCATTCACAATGCAGTACAAAATGCAAGCTCACGCAGTGCGCACTGCGCGCGCTGTACAGTCGGGTCGTATAGTGTGCGGTGTCCGGTCGTACGACTGGCCTTAAGACCCAGCTTGGCTTAAGACTTTAAGACCAGTCTGATCGTGTAGTGTGCGGTGGCCTTTAATAGTGGTTGCCATGGACTTTTATGTCCTGTTATTTGTTGCATGCATTACTGAGAGCTGCACAACTGGCAATGACTGGGTGAAATTACGTGCGTGACTAGACCCTATTCAAAGCCTTTTTTCTCAGTACACATTTACCTTTTTCCATGATTTTGATGGGTATGGACAGTCCATTTTTACTGAGTTATATGTGATTTAAAGCTTAGAGTTTGCTCTATTCGTATCCGCCCTTAACTAGAAATTCATGAATTGCTCCTTTTTGGTGGTTTTGTGATGCAGAGACACGTATGTTGTACGTAATATTTTCATGAGGAGATGACGTGAAACGATACAGTCACGTTGTATATCAATTATAATGAATGTTTATATTGACATTTCTCTGTTATTTATCCATTCAGCAATCGCACTCATTACAGTATTCTTCGACCACGGTTAGATAAAATCCAGGATGCTGGAATTCTCAGGCATTTCCATTCAATTGCATTTTGTCTACTGTATATACATCATCATAGAAGAGCAACATTATAGGCGTTGTAGGAAATCACACAAGCTCGTAACGACTCACCAAAGGAACTGATTAAAAATATGGCGCCAGACATTAGGACGAGTGCCTTGTCACGTCCAAAAGGATTCTGCAAAATAACGAATGTTCAACATCCAGTCAATCGACAGAAACAGTACACACACAAACAGAAACAGGAGAGCGCTTACACGCACATACACAAACATATTGGATTATTTTGTGTATAATATATATGTGTGCGTGTGTCTGTCTGTCTGTCTGTCTGTCCGTCTGTCCTTCTGTCTGTCTGTCTGTCTGTGTCTGTGTGTCTGTGTCTGTGTGTCTGTGTCTGTGTGCGTATGATATGTTCAATGTCTATTAAAATAAATACAGAAATTCGCTTTTTTACTGGCATACAAAAGAAAATTGCATAAATTAGTTCGCATACAAATAGTAAAAAAATCTTTATGAATCATATATATAAAACATCTACACACACACGCTCACACTCACACAAATATTCCTTAAAAACCTAGCCCTCGCCCCCCCCCCCCATCTCCCCTACAAGGATAAGAGGAGAAGTAGATGAAAGAGAGAATATGTGAAAGTAAGAAAGGGGTGATGAAAAGAAGGAAAGACCGAAAGTACCGACTGGTGGGGTGGGGGTTAGGGAGAACAATGAAAAGCGCATGACCATTAAAGATATTCATTTCTTATCTAACAATTAATTAATAGTAAATTGACTAATAACTATAATGATCTAAATCACATACTCATCATACCACACCCTTGATATATGAAACATGATAACCACATAATGTTCCTTCTAAACACGACACACAGATCGGCGACCATAAAAAACAGGCACCAGCCCGAGGCGCCCGACCAGTTCGGCAACCAACAAAGAGCGCAGTTCCCGCCACCACCAATACATCCAGGATTTTGTTGCCAGGATTTTGGTGACACTATGTTTTCATATGCTCTTACGCCGTGTATAACTAAACCTACCAGAATATTTGATTCAGCGTATACAATTATAGATAATATATTTACTAATATTCATTATCCAACTGATCAAGGTATAATAGTTTCGGATATGTCTGATCATTTCCCAGTGTTTGCTTCCAGTCCATTTATACTAAATCGTTTTAAGCCTGCAACTTGGGAAATGAATTCTACAGCTTGTGTTATGTCTGAACAAAATATTGTAAGATTTAAGGAAAGCCTGTTAAATATTGATTGGTCAGTGGTTCTCAATGCGAATGAGCCTAATGACGCATATATGATAAGTTTGTTGATCTGTTCGCTCCTCTTTTCTCTTTTCATTTTCCAATAAGATCGCAATCTAGATCAAATTATAAAAAGATACCACGATCCCCCTGGATATCGAAATCTTTGTTGAGGTCTATCAATAGGAAAAATAAGCTCTTTTATATATTTAAGTCTCAAAACACTGATGCTGCTAAAAGCAAATATACTAGTTATCGTAATGTTCTTACTTCTGTGTTGCGTGAGGCAAAAAAGAAATATTTTTCTTCACTGTTTCTTCTCCATGAGATGTAAGGACATTAAATCCACGTGGAAAGTTATTAATAATGTTCTTCAGAAGAAACGAAATAAATCGGATATCCATAAGATTTGTTTAAATGACATCGAGTTAAGAGATGATAATGTAATCTCTGAAGCGTTTAATTCATATTTTGTGAATGTTGGATCTAATTTAGCTGATGCTATTCCGGAAACGGATATACCGTTTTCTACCTATTTAAGTCAACGCAATAATCAATCTTTGGGGGTTTTTTTTTATGCCTGTATTAGAATCTGAAATTGTTGACATTGTAAATAATCTTAAAGCCAAAAAAAGTACTGGTTATGACGGAATTTCTAATTATCTTCTGAAACATGTTGTACATGAGATTGTTGTACCTCTCGCCCATATATTTAATTTGTCATTACTGAACGGTGTAGTGCCTACTAGGATGAAAATCACTAAAGTTATCCCGATACATAAAAAAGGCCGAGAGGACGAACTGGGAAATCATCGACCAATATCGTTATTAACTTCTTTTTCTGAATTACTTGAAAAGCTTGTGTACACACGTGTATTCCGATTCCTAAATGATTGTAATGTAATAGATGATTATCAATTTGGATTCCGTAAAAAGCATTCCACAATTCATGTTATTTTACTAATGATAGAGAAAATATTATTAAAGCGATCGATGCCAAGCGTCACACATTAGGTATCTTTCTTGACTACTCCAGGGCCTTTGACACAATCAACCATGAAATATTATTATACAAATTACAACACTATGGGATTCGTGGAAGGGCCTTGGAGTGGTTTAGAAGTTACCTTACTGGAAGAACTCAATTTGTTAGTTTGAATGGCCATGTGTCCAGCTCACAGCCTATAACTTGTGGGGTACCGCAAGGATCCCTTTTAAGTCCTTTATTGTTTATTCTTTATATGAATGACTTTCGCAGTTCGTCCTCTCTTTTCTATTTTCTACTTTTTGCCGATGACACCAGCATTTTTTATTCAAATCGAAACCCTCATGCTTTACTGAATACCATTAATACTGAATTAAAATCAGTATCTAAGTGGATTCAGGCTAATAAATTGTCACTGAATTTGACCAAGACGAAATTTATGGTCTTTAGCAATATAATCAATATTTTACCGGGCAAGTTGGTCGTAAACGAGGTGGAATTGAACCAGGTGGAATATATAAAATTCCTTGGTCTTTATATTGATTGTAAGTTGACATGGAAAGTTCATGTTGATTCTTCACATTACTGACATTATTGATTATGTAAGATGTGCCTCGCTCGTGATTTCTGTATTATCTCCTGAACTTCCTTTATCATGTCCACGCAGACTATCATATCCTATCGCTGAAACTAAATTATAAAACTAATATATGCGGTTGCGTTCATCATAATTATCTTCACAAATATCACTTAAAAACATATCATATCTGAAACAAAAATCATCCAAAATCGCTAACAGAAAAAAAAAATGAAAAAGAATTGCTTGTGTTATTTGTATACTACATACCATGATTAAAAATGATCTCTGTGTGTATGCCAATAGTTGAAATCAATAAAACATATAAATAAAAAAAACTCAAACAAATATGTACTTAACTAAATTGAACATACATCAGATGTGCCAAACCTGGCATAATTCTATAACAAACAAGATAATGATAGTGGAGGTGTCGTGGCTGAGTGGATAAGAGCGCTCGTCTGTGAACGACATGAGCGTGGTATGGTTCGTGGGTTCGAGCCCATGCCAAGCCCGACACGTTTGCCCTTCAGCAAGGCACTTTATCCACATTGCTGCTCTCCACCCAGGAGTATAAATGGGTACCCGGTAGGATGAGAAAGCTTATGTTGGTTGATAAGCATGTGCGCGCCTGTAAAATGGCTGCGACTGGCTGGAATGCTCCCCAGGGAGTGGAGAATAAGCACTGTTAGTGCTGGTTGGAAATAATGTATCCAGTGACCGGGGTAATAATAGTCTGTAAAGCGCATTGAAACCCTGAAGTGTGTGAAATGCGCTATATAAAAAACCAGCTATTATTATTATTATAATGACTACAGCACTGAGTACTTTGAAGAAAAAAAAAATCAATTCAAACACGTAGGCAGTGCAAACCTGTAACAATCCCGACAATTGACAATGCTGTTAGGCGTGATAGGTTGCTCCGAATACTTTTAAATCAGGCCAAAAACTCAGGTATTACATGCCTCTAGCAATTCGAGCAATGGTGTGAAGCATGATGCTAAGCATGAATTAAACAAATTGAAACAGATAATAACACTCATTAATCAAGACCCCTCACTGAACCTTCATTATTAACCCCAATGTGTAAAAAGCATTGTGCCAGACGGATTAGAACATGTACAAATCATTCTATACAATAATGTTGTCAATGTATTCCTACATTTCAAAAATTCTTTGCATATGTGAATTTAATTTAAAAAATGACTGTCTATTCTCTAATATCTTATAAGCAATCATCTGGATACCAGACCAAATTTCATCGAAAAAAACAAAACAAAACAAAAACGTAGCATACATGCCCAAATTTCCATGATACTACGGCCATGATGGCAGACAGGAACGAACGAAGCACTGGGTGTCGTGGATTACGGTCACAACCCCCAAAATCAGCCTGCTCGGCGACCGGTCGGCGAGTTTTTAGCCAATTTCGGTCGGACAACGACCGGTGATCGACCAGTGACCGACCAGGCACCACTGATTTTTAGGGCATCGGTCGGTCGCCGCTGAAGTTTTAACGCGGAGTTAAAATTTCAGCGGGGACCGACCAGTTTCACTCTCTGCCCAAAATGCGCTCGGTGTACGAGCGGCAACCGCCCAGGCACTGACCTAATCGAGCGGTCTTGTCGAGCGATTTAGGAAACAAAAATAATAGAGACAATAATGACAAAAGCACGGAAGAAAACCAAGGGAATAGATCGAGCGGTCGCCGTCGAGCGATTTAGGGACTAAAAATGCAAAACTGATAAAGATAAAAAAAACTTCAGAAGCACTGAAGGAAACTAGGGACTAGATGGAGAAGAGAATCCAGCGCATTGTGGAAGAAGCAGGGGGAGGGATAGAGGCAAGGAAACCCCACCAACATCTCAGCATCTCAACATCTCGGTGACCAACATGAGGGACATGAAAGATAGGGACAACCACTTTGGGGCAAAAGAGATGAGAGCTGAAAGTTAGTGTCGATATGTAGACTTAGTAATATATGGTTTGGTTATTAGTAATATATCGTTTGGTTATCTTATCATTGATTAAAGGTCTATTGAATGAAGAAGTAATGAATAACAAGAGATGGGGAAAATGAAAATATGAAATTTAAACAGAAATAGAAAAATACTGTAAAATATAGAAGCAAACAAGATATTTTGGAAAATTCTAATCTATTCTAATCTTTGTTCCATCTTGGGTTTTCCTCCCTTTTGTTTGATTTCCTAATTTCTAATTTTCTGTGGTTTCACATAGATGAGGTTTGGTAGCTGGTGATTTAACTCTTAGATCTTTTGCCGCGAGTTTTATCTTAAAATTATCACATCACAAATCACATAGGTACATGAATAAACCCAGGTAGCTCGTGAGAAATTTCCGGCACAGACCGGCGGGCCACCGCCGGTACGCTTACGGGTCACCGGTAGATGACCCATTGATCACCCGTCGGTCGCTGAGCAATTTCGTTAAAATCGGCCGGTGGCCGGTGGGAGATCATCCAGTTGCCAATGGGGCATCGCTCGGTGACTGCTCAGACTCTTCGCGGAAAAGATCCCAATATTTCACTTTTTTAATACCTAAAATCGACTTATAAGCGACGGGAAATTGACAGGGCATCGCTGGGGTTTCATAGCCTGCTCGACATCTCCAAAAACTGCTGGGCGGTGCCAACTCAATTGAAGTGTATTCTCTGATTTGCCTTCTTTGCCACTTTATTAAATATGCGAATTAAGCACTGCCACTTATCCCATGATATTGGAATTAACTGATAACAATGGCGTGCGAGATGGGGAGTGTCTGTCCCAACACAGACCTGTGGAATTCTGAGCTACCGGTAGTCACTGGTACATATTCCGCCATACTAGACAACTGCTAGAATCTTAGACAAACTCAACCAATTCGTGAATGGGATGCAAGTTGATCTGATATGTGCTGCATGTGGAACAAGACCGATGTATTTTCTAAATTATCATTATACACTAAAAACAACCGCCATCCTTGTTAAAACTCTAGATACGATACGATGAGCAGTACTACGCCAATAAACCATCACATGTTATCAGACTCTTTCATACATCAAATTCATTGAGACAATAACAGGGCTACCAACTCTCACGCATTGAGCGTGAGACCCACGCATTTTGGTCCTTTCTCACTCTTAAAACTTTATTCATTTGCATGCATTTCAATTGATCTCACGCATTATTTTGACTCCTAAATTATAGCATTGGCCTATGGGAGTCTCACTCTCAGCTACCGGTAGTTTCCAGTGTTGACAGCCCTGCAATAACTTTTAAAATAGCTAGAAAAGTCACACAGTGAAACAAACGAAGAACACTAACACTATCAAAAAAAGAATACGAAACTACTATGTGCGATGTCATATAAACGCATTTGCGATACGCATAAAGAAAGCTATGAACACTATTAAAACAAAAACTGCTATGAAACTACTTTATCATACAATCGATCAATCGTCTACGTAATGCAACACCTTACCATGATGCGGCACTGCAATATTTGTGGATCTCTCACAAACTTCTTGAATCTCGTAAGGACAGTGGCTGAGTTTTTTCGTGTTCACTTTGAAACATGTCCTGCGGTTGAAGTAACAAGCTGAGCATTTTCAGTCTGACGATTTATCATAGTTTGCTATTAAGGATTTCACAATCCATCGACAATAGATTGCTAATTAGCGTAAAACGCTCATCACCATTGATAATGGCAAACACGGGGGGATGATATCTATCAACGAAAAGTATCATTATCAATTCATTTCGCAGTAAACGGCCCAGGATCACAGCATCATTGTGATTGAAAAAAAAAAGAAAAGCCTTGTCAAAATTCATCTGAATACATTAAAGTGTGTGTGCTACCTCTTACTCAGGTCACATACATGAAAATAATAGACTGAACTGTTTTCCAATGAAAGAAAACAAAACAAGAAACAAAAAAAAAAAAACTCATGTGTACACACGAGACTAGGGGGTCTCGTGATTATCCAAACACTGCAAATAAAGTTCTTATTCTATAGACCCGTACAAATGAAAAAACGTACACTGACATTCGTCCATGCCATTTTGTCCGATGGATGATTGGAATGTTATTGATAACAACAACGAGCAGATGGGATGTATTTGGACTCATGTGTCTTATTCTTATGCTATTCATAGTTCACAGACTTGTGAAATTCTGCACCGCCGCGCCGGTAGTCACTGGTACATTACACCTTAGTAGTAATAGAATCTGATGCAAACTCAACCAAATTGTGAGCGTGATTCCAGTTGTTCTGGTAAATTCGTTGCGCATCAAACAAACCCAACATTTTTGGTGTTTTTTTTTTCTTCAGGGCCGGCGCAGCCGTGGGGGCTCGGCCCCCCCCCCCCCCCCCACTTTTTTGCACACCATACAAAGGAATACATAAGGTGTCATCACTTTGGGACCCCACACTTTTTTTTTTCAACCCGGAAGTACGTAAGTGGCACTAAAAAAGAAATAGAGATCTTTAAGTATGGTGGCGGTAAGGTTATGTGTATTGTCTGAACAGAGATGAGCTGAGGACCTTATTTAATTTGCTTGTTAGCTCATGAAACCCGGAAGTGGGCCCCCACACTTTTGAAAACACTGCGCCGGCCCTGTTCTTCATTAACATTATACACTAAACACCACCGCCGTCCTTGTTAAAACTCTAGATACAATAAGATGAGCAGTATACAATAGACCATCACAATCATGTTATCAGTCTCTTTCACAACTCAAATTCATTGTGGCAAAAACTTTTAGCATAGCTAAAAAGAACCACATAGAAAAACACAGAAAGGAATCAAACTATAAACCTCCAACAAATGCTCCGAAACTATTATTTCAAACAGTCGACGTAAGACAACTTAGTAATACCATGACACGGCGCTGCAGTTTACGAGTCCTTCACAAACTTCTAGAATCTCGGGCGATCTCGGAAAAAGACAGTGGCTGTGTATTTTCGTGTTCACTCTGACAAGACAAGTGTCCTTTTTAAGTCAGATTGAATTTTTTTTCGATAACGAATTTCTTTTATGCAGTTGTGTTCCACAAAACAGAGAAACTCTAGTGAAACTCTAGTGACCATTTTACGTGATTCGGCAGGAAACTAAAAAAAAAAATGTGAGAGCGAGACAATCTATGACAGTTTGCTGATGAGCATTTTGCAATCCATCAACAATAAGTTGCTAATTAGCCTAAAACGCTCATCACCATTGACAATGGCAAACACGCAGGATACGTCTATCATGCGAAGAGTATCACCATTATATTTTTATTAATTTCGCAGGAAGCAGCTTAGGATCACAGCTTCACTGTGATGGAAAAAAAGAAAAGCCATCCATTCATGATTTCATCAAACATGCATTCCTCCTAAAAAAAGGAAAATATATACATATATATATATATACTGTACATTCTCCCAATAGGAATAGAGTCACCTTGTTTAATTGTCGACCCTGAGGAAGACGAATGTATTCACGAAAATATGGTCTGAATAAATAGCACTGTTGAACTGTCAAAATGCATTACAACTCTACTTTGTCATGTTTATATATATATATATATATATATATATATATATATATATATATATATATATATATATATATATATATATATATGTATATGCCATGTTTGGTAAAATGTGAAACTCTGTATAACCGCAAAGCATGGACTCACTAAAAATCAGATGTCTTGTCATTTCTTTTTTAATGATACTATAACTTACAGGGACAAATTGTTGCAAATGTTATACAAATGTATTATGGTCCCACAAAATTGTCAAATGAGAACACGCCAAGAATTTACTGTAAAAGTGGAAATTTTCGCACATTTCGCGCAACTAGAAGCTAGCGCGAAAATAAAAAGCACGCAAATATTTTTTGCTTGCCATAATGTTAAAAACAAGCGAAACTCTTCTTAACCGGTCGACCGTGAAAAATGAATATCCACTTTTACAGTATAGCCCTCGAGGGACAATGCGTGTAAGCCAGAGGCATCAGATATCTTTCTGCATATGTACAATGTACATATACACATACTGCTTTTGATCTTGAAACTACTTCATGCATCTAGCTTGTTACATCACTGTGTTATTTTTTTGTCATATCCACATACAAATGCATGTCATGTTGTGTTGAATCTCTTTGTCATGCCCCAAACTTGTGAGGTGGTATGCAACATGAATTTAATGTACTGAAAAGAAATAACCTTCCATGTCTGAACGTGTGTCAACATCCATTTTGTTGTTGTTGTTGGTTTTTTGTTTGTTTTAGGGAGGTTGCCTTCGTAGCAAAAGTAAGATTATGTGTAATAAAAATACATTCTAAATGTATGCCTAAGCAATAAGTGACATGTCTCTTTGTTTTTTTCTTTTCTTGTCCAAAAACTTTGGAGTATTATTTTCTATTAAAGTGTACATGATGGACTTGATGGCAAAAATTAACTCAAGGAATTAACAAAGTTTTCTTATTGATCAAAATAAGAGTATTCACTCTTATAAAGAGGTCACATACTGTAAAATCAGGAACATTTACTGCGTGAAACTTAATTGCTTATTGCCACTGGAGTTCAATGCATTGTGTAGACAAGAACTTTCGCGTATCTTGGTCCCTGGCGAAATCCACAAAAGTTTAGTGAACATTAAAATTTCTGGTTTTACAGTTCAGTGCACTCCCGCTATAACGAACACGGTTAGAACGAAATACCAGTTACAACGAAGTAAAAATTCAGGCCACAACATTATCCACTCTATGTATTTTCATTGTTTATTTGTTCATGTTATAACAAAATTTCGATATAACGAAAGAAAACTGCCAGTCCCGAGGACTTCGTTATAACGGGAGTCCACTGTATAGCAAAGCCCTCTTTCAGTAGAAAATGATCTTGCAGGTCCCAACTCTTTGTGATATTTCTCTGTTTTTTGTACAGTACCCTGATATCACAAGGTACAGTGCACCCCCGTTTTAACGAACATGGTTATAACAAAATTCCAGTTACAACGAAGTAAAAATTCAGGCACCAACATTATCCGATCTATGCTTTCTATTGTTTATATGTTCGGTTTAAATAAAATTCTGATACTGTATAGCAAAAGAAAACTGCCGATCCTGAGGACTTCGTTATATCACGAGTCAACTGTAATTGTCAAGCTTTAAGGTCTTCAGTATAAGGTTTCCCAGTAGATTTTCTACAGTGGATTCTTGTTATAATACAGATGTCTTTGGACTAGTCAAATTTCGTTGACACAGATATAAAGATTTTGTCTGAAAACAATGAAATACAAAAGGATCTCTAAAGCTTGTGACAAGAAAAAGTATCTTGTGACATCAATGTTCTGTATAAAGAGAATCCGCTGAACAATAAGCACAGCTTCTTCGCACACAATCTCCTTTCTGAACACTGGTCTTTTTAATATCCACAAGATAACTTTTCATTTTAGCTCAAGGTGATTAAAATGGTACATGTAGTGTCATACAAAAGAAGACCCTCATTTTTAGGAAAGAAAAATAATTTCTCCATGCCACTATCCATAATATGGCATGTGGTTTCATTACCATTTTAGCTTAGTAAAACAAAAATACACTGTATCTTGACACAATCTGTCTTCTGAGCGCTAGTTTATTATTAGTAAAGTTCATGTGAATACAATGTACATGTACATAGACATGGGCTCATTTACTCTCAACAGAAAACATAAAAATCCCCAGAATTAGTAGTCATTGCCAAACTATTTGGGTAAAAGAGTGCTACAGTTCTTCATGAAGCCCATTGTGATATAGTTATCATGTAACATCATATAGTGTTATGGCAAGTTTGCCAAACATAGATACAAGCCAGAGGACATGGCCAATTGGCCAACAAATCATAGGTGGGTTTAAAAGACCTGTTTTACAATGTTTCCAATTTCCTTTGCAATGCCAGCTACCAGGTTTAATAATATTTCATGATTAAGAAAAAACAGGGTTGAAAATAAATGCTACATGCTTCAACAAGAATAACTATCTGTAACTGGATTCACCATACTTAATTTTTCCCATAGACAGTAGTGTTAGAGTGAACAATTCAGTAAATCGTTATTGGTTTGGTAGTACAATGTCATTGTTCATGGATATCTTTTTTTCTTGGGGGGGGGGGGTTAATAGAAAAATAGGGATGATCTGGCTCAAAAGTAGGACAGAAAGAGCAGTCCAGATTGGTGTATAGTAACATTATCAACAAACAAACAAAAAAAAAGGAAAAAAAAATCTCCTCTTGATACATGAGCTGGGAACAAATGGTCAAAATTCAGATTCTTTCCCCCAAATTCAGAATGGCTGGGAGGTCTGTACATGATCAAGGAGGTTCTAGAGAATGGAGTCACAACTGTCTTATTTCCTTTGCTAGATGTTAATCTCCAGCCAACCATAATCACCAGCCACTTTCAAAGGAAGATATGTCTTTGTGATGGTAATTACTTTTCGCTATCCCTTCTTATAAAAGGCAGGTGGTACAGACACGAGGATGCGCGAATAGAAATTGAGCAAAAAATGCTGAAATAAAGATGAAAATTACTCGACTGGGCATTCCCGGGCACTATTCTGATATATCTATCAATAAAGAATTATACTTGAAGATTATTCCATATCAGTTTTTATTTGTGGAAATTAAGCGGAAAAATGATGAAACCAGCTTTCCAGGACGGTACAGTTTTAAACATTTTCATATGATACAGCTCTGATTTACACTTTTGCACAAATTTCTGGACGGGATTGATTCTTGTTTTACATGCTTTATCATTAAGTGAAATTTCATTTCATTTAATAAATAAATAAGCAAAATATGGCCAACATTATAAAAACGTTCAAAATGAATTATCAGATTGCTCAGCAAGACGGCGGCGTTGAACATCGATCATCAAAGGCACGAGTGCACCTGTGGAATTCTCTTGTACATCAGTAGAAATCTGACAACTGTTTGAATAATTACAGCCAGTTGGAACTCCATGTATAAAACCTCCTTGACATGATGTACACGATTGATGTAATAACCAAGATCCACTAACAGGAGATGCCTCCAGCATTCCAAGACAATAAAAGGGAATTTCAGGGATGTTAATTTTCACTGGACAATAGGAAGCACTTCAGGAGTTAAGCTCATATTTGAAACATACTTGTAATTATTCTCATCTAAAATGTCGTGGGTGGTTTTTTTTTACATATTTTATGCAAGTGGTGAGGGTATGCTACAGGAAGGTACAGGAAAGTCTTTGTCATAACAAACTCTTTGGTACAGGGAAATTTGCTACATTACAGAGTTGTTATATCAGGGTTGCAAAAACACTCAAAATACAAGGAAATGCCAAATTTTCCAGTAAACTGCAAAGTTTGTTATAAGGAGATTCTGTATATGAGCATTATTTGTAACAAGAGTCTGCTATATTACCATGAACAGACTAAAGACAACAGGCAACAATGTGCAATGGATCAATCCAAATGAAAACCTACAAATTTCCAATGAGGTGTACCTTTGCTGAGGTATTACAGAATATACTTATCCTACCTCACTGTAATTTTTGTGGTTTATCAGTAAAATGAACGCTGCACATTACAGCATCCTTCAACACTGATTCTTCACTATAGTTAATATCAAAGTTAAGACAAAACATTGTAGTGTGTAAGGTGGGCAAAACATTTACATTCTCTTTACAATAAGTTCCACTATACAGTATGCAGTCCACATGTCTGGCCAAAAAAAAAAAAAAAAAAGAGAGGATCTTTTGTTTCCCTATTTCAATCATCCTCATCCTCATCGTCAAGGATTTTCTTGCTCCTCTTTCCTACGGAAGACACCTTGATTGGTGATTCCTCATGCTGGGAGACGGGCATCGATTGAGAGGGAACTGGTTCTGTCATCTGATTCCAGATCTCGGTTCCAATCTGGGCATCATCTACTTCAGTGTCCGCCTCCTCCTCCTCATCATCATCCTCGATGACACCTCGTCTCTTTTTCTTTGTAGCTTGGCCCGTCGTGTGAGATCCATGACCTTGTGAGTCTGTCAATGGCTGTTCATCCACCGGCTCTATCATTTTGTCCCACGGTTCTGTCTCGGCATCAATGATGTCTGCGTCGACATCATCATCATCATCATCATCGCTCACAACATGAGCATCGTGTTTTCCCTCACATAGTTTATCTCTTGCTTTGGCACCTTTACCCTCCTGACTCACCTCATCATCAACATCAGGATCAAGGTTGATGATCTCCTCCTGTTTTTTCTCCGCTTGTGACGACGACAAAGTATCATTTACCCCCTTGTCCAATTTCTCTGGTCCAGCACTCTGACCCGTCGTGCCCATCTGACTCCAGATCTCGTTCTCCATCTCCGCATCATCCGAGTCCGGTTCCACGTCATGAATTACTGTCGGCCTCTGACTCGTCTGTGATGTACCGGTACTCTTGCCCTTCTGCAAATCGTTGGAGCCAGTTGCCTGGGTCTCTGACATCATCTGGGTCCAGATTTCGGCCTCCATCTCGGCCTCGTCGGGGTCTATGTCATCCTCCTCCCAAGAGGCTTTCTTTGATCCTCCTATCTCCATAGCGATGACATCTTCAAGCTCTGTACTGCTCACCCCTTTGCTTTTTGAGGACCTGTCCTGACTGCTGGGTGCATCTCCCTGCTGCTTGGCCAGCCGGCGCTCTTGGGCCAGCTGTTTGTTCCGCTTGATGCGTTCCTTCTGGTCTTCAGTCAAGTCAACCTACAGGAGTTGGTTTCAAGCAGAAAAATTGATCTTCAAGTTTCTACTCATCATTATCAAGTAATGCTAAAAATTCTCATATCATTCTCAAGAGGCTATGCCAATATAAGTCCCTATTTCTGAGCATCTATGAGGCTTGCCTGGTATCTTTTTACAAGAGTGTCTTATCATGAGGTCAGATGTAACCCAAAGTCTTATATAAAAGTTGACCAAAGCTTTTGGGGAAATGATATGCTGATAAAAAGCTATTGTCAGCTCCCCTCAAAAGAAAGTAATTGCGACTGGCAGTTTTCTTTCATTATATTGAAATTTCATTATAACCAAACAAATAAACGATGAAAAATATAGAGTTGATAATGTTGGAGCCTGAATTTTCATTTTGTTGTAACCGGAATTTTGTTATAACAGTGTTTGTTATAATGGGAGTGCACTGTGTAATAGATTTTCGGCAGAAACAAGATTGACTCATCCTCTCAGAGGAATTGTGTCAGCCCTTTCGAAAACAGACAGCCCAAGTCACTTTGCTGTAACATTTCTTGCAATTCGGTTGAAGGGTCCAATAAGAAATTATTCATTTCCATAGACTCAATCCAAGGATGAATTGTTGCAGCAAGTCATTAATTCAACTAGGGCAGAATCTGAAGGTTTTGGGAACAAGGGTCAATGTGAAAAGTTTACCCGGGGGGCAGAATGGGGAAGCTGTTATAATGAAGTCCTCAAGACCAGCAGTTTTTTCTTTCATTGTATCAAAATTTTGTTATAACCTAACAAATAAACAATAACCAAACATGAAGTGGATGATGTTGTGGCCTAAATTTTTACTTCATCGTAACTGGAATTTCATTATAACTGTGTTTGTTATAACGGGAGTGCACTGTAGAAGATTACAAGTCTAGACTTACTCTCGGAATACTGACATCATCTGGAGGTTGTTGGGCGGCACCCAAATTTGAGGCGGGGAAGATGTCATCAGCTTCATCTGCTGCCATGTCTTCTCGTCCACCCTCAGTGCCGTCATTTGCCTCTTTAACATCAAACAAGAGACATACATCACAGTTACTGGTCAGAAAGAGTGTTCTCTTACAAAGGACTGTTGTGTGGATCTTGATGTGATATAGAGACGATAAAAGGAGAACCACAGAAACTACAGAGAATTTCTTCTTTTTTTTTTAATGCTCACTCGTATCGGAGTCTGAGAGATGTCACACTTAGCTGAAAAAAAGAAGAAGTAAAAAATAAGTTAGACAGTCTGTTGATGCAGTTAACAATAACATCCCCATGACCTTTAGACTTCAATGCATATACCAGGGCTGCACACTAACCCAATTCTTTCCACTGGTCCAACCTGTCTGTTGGACCAGTAGGTACCCAGTTTTTCCATTTTTTTACTGGTCCATTTCTGAAAAAGTTACTGGTCCAACAGTGATTTTTACTGGTCAGGGACCAGCGGACCAGTGCCAGTGTGCAGCGTTGCATATACAATTACTGTAAAAGTGGATATTTTCGCGCAACTAATTTTTCGCGCTAGGCCGGGTCAGAAGAGTTTCGCGTGTTTTTAATTCCGCGGAATCAAGACATCACGCACAGGAACGTATGGCAAGCAAAAACATTCGCGTGTTTTTATTTTCGCGCTAGTTTCTGGTTGCGCGAAATGCGTGAAAATTTCAACACCGCGAAAATTTCCACTTTTACAGTACATCTTGTGCATGTATGAAAGACAGACTGAATACATGTTATTTGTTTTTTGTTGGTTTGTTTGGCTTTTTTTAACTAACAAGTGCATGATATGGTCATTCAATGGTGAGGAAACAATTTCAGTGCAATATTTCTCCCAAAAAATTTTGCTGAGCAAAGTATTTTTGCCTGTATGTAACAACAAAAAGAACAGAAGTCTCTCATGTACAAGATACAGTTTTGAATATCTTACAAAGATAAAAGACATGGTATTCATTGCACTGCTTTTTCTTTCCATTAATACTTTGCACTGCGTTTTCTTTCCATTAATATTGTTTTTAATTAGTAATTTTTAATGCAAGGCTAGCACAGGCTCAGACCAAATATTCAAGACTGCCTGCCAAACCTCCACAGATCAAGGACAGACTGAAGCACAGAACAAAAATAAATAAATAAAATTAAATTTGAAGACAAATGTATTTTGTGCAAAAAATTGGCAAATTGCTCATATTGATCATGCTGAATTATATTGAAGAAAACAGATTTTTTTTTTTTTTTTACTTCAAAAGTATATTATTTTACTGAAAAAAAAAAAAAATTCACTAGTTGGCAGCATCGTGAGTGCAAGAATGCAAGTAAAGCATGACCAAGAATAGAGCACAACCATTAAACATGGCAAGTACGCGCACTGGATAGAAGCAGACAACCCTTACCGTCTCCTCTTGTGATGAAATCTTCATCCATTAGTGGCATGTCCAGTCGAATCTTCTTCAGGCATGTCTGGGGGTGAAAAGATGTATACTTTTCAATACAGTATTACAGTGGACTCCCATTATCACGAGTCTTTGGGACCGGCAGTTTTCTTTCATTATAACAAAATTCCTTTATAAGTGAACGGAACAGTGTATAAAGGCATAAAGATGATAACTTTGGACCTAAATTTTGATTTCATTTAACGAGAATTTCGGTATAACCGCGTTCGTTATAACTGGAGTGCACAGTTTTTCCTATCCCTTGAAAACCTTGGCCATGGAAGTAGGGCAGGGATGCCGACATTCACACTTCAAAGTTAGGGAGGTTCCCGAGGGAAGCACATGCATGTTACATGCACCCCCCATAGGTAAAATTAATTCCAAAATCAAGGCAGATTTTATACTATCTTGTAAAAACAGAATGATACGTTATTTTTTCAGGGAATCTCCCACAAAATTGGGAACACAAGGCAACACTGAAGCAGCTATTTAGCTGAATAATGTACAAGCAGTAAAGTGACGTAGACATCCTTCACATGTCATTTTCCAATAGCAAGTGTATGCCTAAATAATGCAGTGCAATATTTCATTCATACACAGTGCATATCAGTAATTTCATGCCAATTTTTACTCCAATGAATGAGAGAGAAATACCAATTAATGACTTTTGCAGGAATTTTGTGAAAAAAAAAAAAAAAAAGAATTCTTTTGAAGGCTACAAACTTGACTTACGGATTGAAAAGTATTGGCCCATCTTGATGTTTCCTTATCAAAACTGTGTTTCACTGTTGTCACATGTTATTAAATGGAAGGAAATCTAAAGTGTCAAATTTTGATTTTTGATAAAGGCAGGAATGACATAGTATATCAAGGGTGTTTATAAAATTCAAGAATGAGGAAGTATTTTACTTTGTATGAAGAACAGTCCTAACCAGTAGTCAGAAGTATGGCATCTTTAAGAAATACATATATAGATAATTTAACACTGCAAACAGAAGAAAACTAACCAGAAATGGATATAACTTATTTGTGAAAAAATGAGCAAAGAAAATGGGATTCCATCGGGATTCGAACCCAAGACCTCTGGATTGCTAGCCCGGTGCTCTACCGACTGAGCTATAGGAAGCCCCGAAGGATGGGGATAAATGCGAGGGACCATTGAAGTGATGCAGCTTTTTGAGTATGTAACAGATTCTTTGCTCATTTTTCCACTAAATGGATAATTTATAAGAAATACATATACAATGTATACGTAAATGAACACACCTGAACAGGCTTCTTACTGCCAAGTTTCTCCACACGTTCAATGACATCATCAAACGGCATCTTAGGAAAGAGGCGATGTGCCCAGTGCTCCATGACACGCATCAGCTTGTCCAGGTCCTCGACCTCATGACCTTTGCCCTTGAATTTGACCTTCTCAAAGTGCTTCAGCAGGACAGGTAGCCCCCTGTCTGATGTTAATCTACAATTGTACATGACATTAAACAAAACAAAAAAAAATTAAAGGTGCTGTGATACACTTGTACCAAGTTTGCAGCATTCAATACTGCATAGAATTTTCATATCTGAATCTATGCTCCTTTTCCTTTAATTCATCAAAATCAGAGAAAGTCACACCCAAAGTACAACTATAATAGGTACATGATTAATTCATTTTTCAGTGTTGCACAGGACAGTCCAGTCCAGTCTGTGTGTTTCAAGCGACATAATATTAGATACATGTATGTATAAATTAAAGATAAAAACTACTGAAAATAAGAAAATTGATCTATTCATCAATCGAACAAACAAAATTACAAAGACCTTCAGGTCTAGATGTGACTTTACCTAGCTGCATCGAGCTTGGGGATTGGTTTCCGATTCACAGTCTTCTTGGCCGGAGCCTCCCCGTCAGCTTGTCCACCAGGGTCCAGCAGGGTGTCCAAAAGACCTGTAAGTATGCCATATGCATAATGCAAAATTATTCAATGTCAAATACCTGAATTAACCGAAGGAAATAGCATATTCCGATTCCTACAGAAATGAGACAAAGGGGATAAGAAGTGTGCAAAACTGGCTATCGCTCTCCTCTGTGACTAAATATCATTACACTAATTAACTCTTTAAAAACCACACTGTAAACCACCTGTGTGCCACATTATTCTGTGACCCCAACGCAGGCATGCTTTTGGAAAATATTCTGTTTTTCAAATCAATGTAACTTTTCATAAATTTTTCGTATGCCAGACATGCAATGAGCAAGGTTGCAGAGAAATTCCTACACTCTGCTGTGATGTAAATGTTACAACGGTATGATTATTTTCTTTTCAGATGATCAGCAGCTAAATTATTGGACAGGCATGACTTTTTGCACACAAAACATTGACAGAAGTTTACAATTTACACAAAAATCCTACAAGGAACTGGTACCGCTTGATATTCAGTCACCACACAAGGCAAGCTGCATGCTAGAGGAACAGAATCGTGAGTAAGGCTTTTATTGCAATGTGGCATTTGGCGATTAATCGATCAGTATGGGTGGGATTATTTGTTTCAGCAAAACATGGGAATTTGGCGTGCTGTCGACTGAGGCGGGTGTGCGAACGTGGCACATAAAGAGTTACAGAGTCAAAAGGGTTCTGAGCTTTCAATCCTAGCAAAATCTTTATCAGAGGTTAAAACATCTGTATCCTTGCCTCTTTCAGAAGCCCTGACACTGCTGTTTGCACCAAACATTTGTGAGCAAAGACAGCCAAATCAGAGTGTGTCTGCTGTTGGGACAAGTACCTTTTGAGATATGTTTAGTCCTGTGCTTATTATTCATGATCTGGGAGAAGCCTAACCCATACACCATTCTTATAGAATAATTAAGTCTTTTAAGTCACTTTGACCAGTGAAATCACTAGATTCACACTCATGACCCATCGGGGTGAAATGTATTCAACACACTGTATGCATGAGCTCCTTTGAACAGAGCTCTGTAGATTCATATACATCTCAGGAGCAACATACACTAGTTCAAATGTATCTGTGTATAGGAAAAGTAATTCAGGCAGGTCTCTAAAGGCCTTGTCCCTCAGGCTTGCCTCTTGATGGTGGTTTGATTATGGTCTCACAAAACAACCTTCTACTCACCACTTCTCTTGCAATTACTACAGCAAGAGAGCCTTGACAAAGACAAATTGTATCATTGACCAAGCTTTTTTGTCTGAAGGAAGAAATGGCTATGATAAATTCCTTCCTTAATTCTCCACATCTGATTAATATGTAAGTTCCCCTTTTACAAAAAGTTAACTGAGTGTAAACAAACACCATACTGCATCAGAGCAATAAACCATTAGCATAGCACCAGTACCAAATATGCCAAACCACAGCTTAGATTTGTTCTGACCCACTCAGTTCCCTAATTCAAATTCCATGAGATCTAAGGCTGCTTTTATCTAAAAATTTTCTGAAGCAAAACTACGATCCTAAACGCGTTTGAGGCATTTTCAGGGGTTAGATAAACACAACCATGTTTTCAAACGCATTTAGAAACGGCCCTTTGAAATGCGTTTGAGACCACGATTGCCGTTCTGTGAGTAGATAAACGCAATGCTGTTTTGAAACACGTTAATATCTCAAGGTCAAATCCCAGCTGTTTCCAGTTGTGCTCTCTACCTATAATTTGTGTGCGACTGATGAGGCATGTTTGCTGGTATGCAGTTGACCTTTACTTCCCGGGTCGACGGCTCAAAGTAGCTGTGCAGTGACAACACTCGAATTGTGATTGTATGAACTATGATGGTTAGATAAAAAACGTGGCACCCCCAGAATGGCATTTCAAACCACGTTTGCAAACACCATTCCAAACGCATTTTGAAATGTGATTCTCTCTCTCAAGTTAGATAAACACAGCCTAAGTCTTATACAAGAATGAATCTCCTGGTTTGGAGCAAAAGTGTATTAGATTAGATCACTGTAGGGCTACTTTACCAACCATTGTTCTGTTGCGCACTGGTATTCAAGGGATCATTCTCATCATTATCGTCAAGTGAAGGCAAGGCTGTGATTGTTGGTAGATCCTCCTCAAGGTCATCTAGTGGCTCCATTAGGTCATCAAGGTCAAGGTCAATGGATGTCTCCATGATGTCACGAGAATACACAAGGCAGTGTATTTTACTTGAATTTGCTCTTTGTTCCGTTCCGCTGTGTGTAAAGAAAGATGACATGGTCAAACTATTGTTGTCATTTTGTTTATGGCAAACTAATTCCAGAAGACCTTGATAGTCCAAGGAAAATGAATCGGACTTAAGGGTGTTGCAAGAAAGTTGTAATTAAAGTGAAAACGTAGTTTTGGTAAGAGTTGAGAACCCGTCTGGCACCATTTCATATTTGCTTGTAATATATCGAAAGAGTCTACCAAGAAACTTACCTGGCTGACGCGATTTGGCGGGATGATGAGTTGTTTCAGAGTATTTTCAGATCAAAAGTAAAAGTTGGTACCGGTATACCGACTTTTATTCCGGAAGGATCCAGGTTAACTCGGTCTCAGGGACAACTCGGCCCTATTTCTGACAATATATACGCAGTTCGTGATCGCCATATCCTATACATCTGTGCTTGATAGGCGCACATTAATCTTGCATGCGCGCCAAAGAGGTTCTATGATGCGCGCGTTGTTTGAACTCAGCAAATAACTGCGACCAGCCAGAACGAGAAGCGCTCCCATAGTACAACACTGAATAATCCAGAGGGCGAACTCGGCCCCGCCGTCAAAACGAGGCCGAGTTGTCCCCGAGTCCGAGTTAGCCTGACCCCGATCGGGGAAGTTCTGGGATGCGAACATTTTTAGTTAATATTTCGCATTTTCGTCGTTACCCAATGAATATCTTGCCATTACAGCATTATTCCACACATTTTTTAGGCATACATACATGTACAATTTGTGGTGAAATTTGACAATTTTGCAGGCTTACCAGAACTATGTTTTGGCTTTAATTGCAGCTCAACTTTCTTGCAACACCCCCTTAGTGAGAGTGAGAGGAAGACACTAGCTAGGTTTTCCCCACTCACATCAATTAAAAAGTAGGCAAATGTACTGTAACACCAGAAATTTTCAGATGCATATTAATTTTGCAAAATTTGCAAGAGTCAAGATTCACAAAATTAAAATACACACAAAAGTTTTTGACCACACGTTACGAATTGAATGCCAGTGGCAATTCACAGAAAAATGTCATGCTGCAAATATCTCTAGTTTTTAAAACAGTATTTTTGTTTACAGCCACATGCATGTGCCTTTACCATCCAGCTAAACGTGTGGTTGTATCCATAGTCCAGCTGCATGTAGCTAGATACGGCCACACATGTGACTAGACTATTCTGATTCATCACTGGAGAGGCTGGATACAGCCACATCAGCATATAAAACTAATATACATCGCACTACCTCTCAAAGCAAAGAAAATAACCTCATTTATCATACCTTCTTGACAACTGTTTTTTCTTACAATGGTTTTTACTCCATTCTCAGTCTTTTTTTACAAACCAGATTTGAAATCAATAGCAGCGTTATGATTGATTATGGGACTTGCGACTGACTCAAATTAGTTGAAAACACTAAGCTAAAGACAGAGTCAGTAATATTGGAGACATATGATTATAACAATTAATCGGACTGTAACACGCAGATAGCTATTGGTAGTGCATATGACATGCATTGCATATTTTCTGTACATTCATTGGTGCTCTCTTGTACCGTATCTATATGGAAGAACAGCCTACTGGCATACGCATTGCAGCACTATACCGGTACCCGTCGATTGTGAAATTGGAATTAAACAAAAAGGGCCTTACTTTATCATGTTTATGAAAACTTGGGAAAACATGCAGCGAAAAAAAAAAAAAAAAGGGAATGTGACAAAACCAGAAAAGTGAGGAGAAAGAACAATGAGTATGAAATCACTTGAAGAAAATGAAGTTTTCCACAAAATGTAAGAAAACTAGAGACTAGAGTCTATATTATTTTCTTTTATTAACTTGTGTGGTAGATTTCATCTAGGTGTGTGAATGTGATGCACGAACTGCATGATGGTGTTGCATACTGTTTTTGGATGTGACTAAGGCACTTTCCTGTTGTAAACAGACTTACCAGTATGTGAATGTGAAACGATGTGATATGCGCGTGCAGTTGTGTGTTGTGACAGAAGAATTTGCTGGCTTGTCGTGATAAGTGCTTGTTGTCCGGATTCTGGAGGCTGTCCGAAAACTGGGGGTTTTACTCTATGCGTGTTGTCAACAATTGGACTAAGGCCTACAGCATACAGTATGTAGGCCCTATCCCTATTCAAAGTGAAGCAATTTTTAGTACTTGATCTTGAACTGGAATTCGGGGGTGATAATATTAAACCATGATAACCCCGTATGACGGTATGAGGCCCTAAATTTTAGTTTTACAATCTGTTGCATAGTCGGGCAAGAGGGCCAGGGAAGTGGGCTTGACAGGAGTGACATCTATACATGCCATGCTGGAGCTGGAGCTACAGCTTAACCAGCTAAATTTAAACTTAATTTAAATCTAATTTACACTGAGACTCAAAAAGTGAGAGCTAGCCTGTAACGTTACAGCTGTAGCTAGCCCACATCAAAACTTCACCAAAAATCAAAAATACGTCTTCAAGAAATCCTGCCACATTTCTGTGAATTTTAGGATAATGCAAATCTATACAGAATTGTAAATGGTCAAATAATTTCAACAGGAATCAGGACTTTTTTTAAGATCTAACAACGTTAATCCCAGTCCGGAGAGACGTAGTAAAAGTAAAACATAACAAAAATATAATGAGGTGGGACTACACAAATTATCCCGTAGCCCATTCACTTGAGCCAGAATCTTTCGTCTTTTGCTTTCATTTCCAAAACAGAATTAGTCAACTTTCAACTTAACACAAACACATGGATAAAGTGGATTTATATGAACACGAAAGCACTATGCAACAATAACTAGGTTAATATTAAATATAGGTAAACTATTATCATAGGCCTACCTGCAGTTAAATAATAGCTCTTTGCTTCCCGCGATCTCGAATTTGCGCGCGCCAACCATGTACACAAGAGGGCGCAATTTAAATCCACTACAACAAACTGCACGCATGCATGTGCCATGATGAATGGCCACTTACATACCACAGTGTACATTACGTGTAAAATACACGTAAACCCGGGTACCGCTTACTAGACCGCACATACACAGTGCATGATGCCGTGATGATACGCGAGGGTATATAGATCTACGCTGCGTGACATGACATCGATTCAGCAGATAAGATTTCTATTTTTGGCCTGCTTTTGACCTACAAATACTGTAAAACACTTCGTTTATACTCAGGAATAGACGGGACCTACAGTAATCGAGTATACTGACCACACGAGGGCAGTTTACGCAGCGCAGAGCAGAGTCGGACAGGACAGAAACCAGGTACTCAGGTAGGAAACAACAACATCAACATTACAACAACATGCAACGTTTTCCTTGATATCTCATCACATCACAACAAAACAACGTTGTGAAAATGAAATGAAAATGCTCATGTTGTCAATGTCATGGTTATAATGCGTAATTTATAAGTTTATAATTATAGAAGTTTCGTGATTCAAGCGTAGGATTAGAATTTAGATTTCTAGATCACTCATTGACATTGTCAATTAATAGTCATTGTCATCATGCCTTTGTGAGATATTTAACAAAACGAAAGTTGAGATTAAAGAAATTTGATATATTTCACATACATTGCTGTAGATATGATGTATGTATGTATTATTTTAGTTTGAAAAATTTTGCAAAAAAGCTTAAGTGACCGAATACTGGGGATGTTACCGTAGTACGAGTCTCTAGAACCTACACTTCGCACGTCGTCTGGTCGGGCTCGTTAAACGTTAACTGTGTAGAGACGAAATGAATACTAACAGACTGACAAATCGGGATAAGATTTAGTTTTTTAGGTTTTTTTAATCATCACTGTTTCACAAAATAATTTCGCCAAGGCAGCGAGTGGAAATATGTCCTCTGCAATACTATTCTCCAATAGGTTAATTAGTGATTCCTTACCCAAGATACAACGCAAAATTCATTCATTAAAATCATGATTGAAGCTAGGAAGTTTACCACTCGTTCCGTTCCGTTGTCCCTGTCTGCTGGCGCTCGATCACACCGCGCCGCACCGCGTACCGTACGAGCTTTCGTTACGCCAATGCACGTTGACACTGTACACATTCACACACACTGCATCCCAATGCAAAATCTCACACACATCAAAACAGTACAGTGCCGGAAGACACGCTGTCGACCCGCGGTGCATGATAGGTACTCAAATTCGCACGCACTGCTCGATTAGGGTATAACGCAGAATTCATTCATTCAAAATTATGATTGAAGCACAGAAGTTTACCACTCATTGTACTTAGTTTACATGTTTCAGCAGCAATCCTGGGTTTTAGGGGACTAGATTATTACTTCAGCACAGCCATAGGCAACTGTCTATAGATTCTACATAATTTACCCCCACTAAAATTAGAAAAAAAAAGTGATATGTATCAAAGTAAATTAATATGATTGAATTACCGTAAGGTGGCTTTTAGGGTTTAACAGAGTTAAGGGGCTGTGCTGAAGTTTGAAGTCTCTTAGCCCCCTTAAATCCAGGATATCCATTTCAGCTTCTCAATGACATCATTACACTACCGTACAGTTCAAATTCAGCATGCAAAAATGAATTCACAGCGATAGATGTTGCCAGCTGCACTCAAGCGAAAATAGGCCTACTGGGTAATCCAGCCGTATTCTAGGGGTTCCTGGTTTGGGGGCAGCTTGCTTTAAGTTAGCTCTATAAAGGAGCCTACCCATTGCTAGAAACGCGACACAACTTCACATCAGATTCAAGTAGCTAGGTCTACCCTGAAACTGTTTGATTAGAATCATTTGAATACAAAATTGTGTTTGACAATGACATTTGTGTTTCAAAATCAAATGCCCTTCTAGCAATGGACTTGCATTTAAATGTGAAGTAGGTATTCTATCGTGTACAATTTGGCAGACGTGCGTGTGATTTTTGGAGATTACAATTTCTCACAACTGGGCCCCGGTGTGATAGATGCATGATATGCCAGTAGTGGTCAGCTGTCCATTAGAATGGCTAGCTAATTTCAGCATATGATGTGTGAATGCTAGATGTTTTCATGCGCGTTTGGAATCGTATTCAGGAGTTTCAAGCGAGGCAGCGAATGAGCAACTTTCGGTAGGGATCTGGCAATTTTTATGGCAATAATTTCCTATTGTATGGATGAATTTGGTTCACAATTTGAATAGCATCATTGAAAAGCTGAAACATGCCAAAATACAATAATGTTTGACACCTGAAATTTTAATAAGCGTCACAAATAAAAGGCCATAACACTCACAGTGCGTTGCCCCTATACCCCTGGATTGCCAAATAATGTCTCGTAATGGAATTTGAATACTAACCATGTCAAATTCAATGCACTGTTTATAAGAACTACTTGCCAAATCATTAATGAATGTACGACTAGTTCTAGGTAGAACCCCTCTCTACATATTTAACACACTGTGTAAATATGTGTTATGTGTTAGGGCTGCACACTAACTCTTTTTTTTTTCTACTGGCCCGACCTGTCTGTCGGACCAGTAGGTACCCAGTTTGTGCTTTTTTTTATGGTCCATTCCTGACAAAGTTACTGGTCCGACAGTGATTTTTACTGGTCAGGGATCATCGGACCAGTGCCAGTGTGCAGCGTTGTATGTGTGTTCTGTCTGATCAATCTACAAAGCCATCTGCCACCATTACGCAATTGTCTAATTGACTCCTCCTTGGTACTGTGATGAGTTGGTAGGACTGGAGTACACCATGTCAGTACAATGTAGGTTTAGGTGTTTTATGGGTCATGGAAAATTTAGAATCTACCAAACCTAAGACATGTCATAATCCATCTCTAGGCTTATACATGTAGTGTTCTGTGCAGCTGTTCAGGTGATGAAAACTCAAGAAAGTGAGGATGTTGGTTAGTGTAGACTAGTGCTGGTAGTACAATCAGGGTACAAAATAGAACATATATGTGCTTGTATATATATGAAGGGGTCGGTGCAATATAGTGCTAACCCACACTATTGTCAAAATTAAGTTACATGCATTCTCATAATCCTCATCCTTCACTCTTACCTCCATGAAAATATCACATTTGAATTCAACCAATAAGATGGTAAAAAATGAATGCATTCATGTTTTATTAATGTACAATGTATGCACTTTCCAAAGATTCAACAGCGATTATCTCAAAATGACTATTGTGTGGGTTAGCACTATATTGCACCGACCCCTTCATATATATTCTAGTATCCTGTGGTATCATAAATATGTTTCTGTTTAAAGTCATAGTAGATCTAATCATGTGATGGAGAACCATAATCTGATGCAAGTAGTAGACACTAAATTTTCTCCCGTGTGATGTGTAACACAGCTCAGAGGGCTCACTTTTTCAACACTGCTGCCTCTCTCTTCATGAATGACAGATTTGACAGAATGGGGTTGCCGAGTCTTCATTCGTGGAGGTGACGACAATTGTTTCGCACATCGGCAGGTTCACAAGTAGCAGACAAGAAGACGCCTGTTTATCAGTGCTGTACTCATCCGAGCAGCTGTCATCAAACATGTCCAATATGCATTACGAGTAAGAAGTCCACTGTCTTGATGAATTGTTATCCGTGTTTTGCTGAGAACGATGCCCATTACAAGCCATTATAGCCTTTCATACCAATTTGATGATTTTACAAATTAAGTAGTCATAAAATTCTTTCTCTAAGACGTTATGAAATTGGCCATCCTCTACATTTCATGTTAAAGGTTAGGGCAAGTTTATGTTTTCAATGTATGGACCATGCCCAATGAATACTAGTTATTAGGATTTAAGTGAGTTGTAATAAATATGGTCAGTTTTAAACCATCGCCTTTTACATCATCTTAATTACCATAGTAGTCATTATCAGGGTAAAGGTTTAAGTTTTTCTTTGAAGAAGCATTTGACCCATTGATAGCTCTCAATTGATGGCTCTTTGTCATTGACATCACGCAGGTGCCACAAATGTGCTAATGTGCTACCTTTTCTGATTAACCACACACTGCTCACACATAGAGGTACACCACGCTCCTGAACTCACAGAGATGACAATGTCCCCACCCCATACATCCATTGCTGCGTAGCTTGTGTCACCTCTTCAATGTAACCAAGAAGCAGTTTGATACACATTTGTTAATCAAGCGAAAATTATACCCAAATTAACATGTGAGTTTTTCAGGGAATGTTTTAGCCAGTCATGTTGATGTTAATCGATTCTCTTTGTGGTTTACCCCATCATGACACTTGTATGGACGGCAGTCAAATACCCAGGCAGCGCAAGTCAAAGTGGGACACCCCCGCACTTGCCATGCCGTCCTCCACCCCATACACAGTCGCCCAAGCTGACGGCCAGGTGAGCAGCCTGGAGGCAGCGTCTGCCGCGGCAGCCAGGATCAACGCCATGCTGATCTCCAAGGGCAAACTCAAGCTGCCGCCCACGCCTTCCACCAGCACTGATCAAAACAAGCAGAAACAGGGACAGCCAGTAAGTATGATCATGTGATCATGCATCACAAAACCAGCAAATGGTTGCCTGACATGGATTTTTAGTTATGAGCAGATTCTGTAAGAGCAGACTTTAAGCTATAAAATGATGTATACTTCAATTCAAATGGCCTTTCCTGACCTGAAGTCTGTATGTAGATATTGGAAAGAAAGCACACACTCTGGAAAAGTGTATATACTGGGAAAAGAGGCTGTGAAATGTAGGGTCTGTTCAAGTGCTCAATCTTACTGAGCCATGCTCTGTGCGATGAATGGGACAAAAAACAGGATGTAAAACTTCATAGCAACGGCAGTGAAGGGATTATCAGATTGAGCTGATTGAAGTTGATCATGCTTTGTTAACACATTCTATTCATGACAGAAACCAACTTTTAAAGCAGTAGTATCATCCTTTCAAACATTAGAGTAGAATGTGGAGAGTGTGTAAAGTCTTTTTTTTTTTTTTTAAAGAAATGAAAATGGGACTTTAAGACGTACCTAATCACATTATTCTACTAAAGAGTGTAATAAAAAAGAAAAAAACTGCCAGAAGCGCAATTTCCTGTTCAGTTTATAATCCCAAACTTTAGAATAACTTAAGAATTGCCCCTTCAGAAAATATGAAAAACTCAAGATTGACTAGGGTGATCCGCTTCACAACCAAATGTTCAAGGTCAGAATTCAATGATATGCAAGACAAATTCATATGTGTTTTATACCTCATTACTTTGTAACATCCATATATTAGATTGCCGTTAGAGTTTTTCAAGAAATTGCTGATAAAACTTCAGCAAACTGTAATGAATGAAAGTATTCTGGAGACTCTAAGATATTCATTAGGTACAGCATGTACTGCCATTATTCTAAAATCAATTTTTGTTTTGCCTGTCGCTCAGTTGATATGACAAAATGACAACTAGACAATGAATCCTTCGTTAAGACTGAGTGGCAGTTTCTCACAAAGGGTATATGTATCTTGGAATATCCATTTTATTTGATTTTCTTATTTTCATCAACTGAGAGTGACGTATATTTCTTGTGTTTCTTTGCACCAGTATGTGTGTTTGTGTATAACACATGTCTTTTGTGTGCAAGAAAGGAACTGTTGATTTTCATTTTGTATTGAAACCATGACCACCTGAGGTAGATGTCAGTCATTTGAGATTCTGAAAAAAAAAGTTGGCTAATCATTTCCAAGAAGATGTTTCTCTGTGAGTATTGGTACATAATTATATCGATATCTGTTTCTTCTATTCAACCAGCTGTCCAAGGATGACAAAGCCAAATCTGAGCCGCTGGTTGCAGAGGTGGAGATCAACGAGG